>NW_024404496.1:151566-327780 GCF_905171775.1 Rana temporaria
GCCGAGGACGATTATAATAGCGATGATCACATTAAACATCTGGCAGGCTGGTTGTACCCAAGTTGATCAGTCAATCACCTTTAATACATTTAGCCTGCCCATACATGGTTCGAATCTCAGCTGGTTCCTGCTAAACTGGCCGAGATTCGAACCAGCTATGGTCGGTGACTTGTCCTCAATGTTCCCCTATGGGGGAAGTTCCTCCACTCACTGCGCAGGCGCAAACTTCCCGACGGAAATCCCCGAACCTCGCCCGGCATCCAGGCTCATTCTTTAACATCCCCGTGGATTGGAGGATGTTAAAAAAAGAGCCAGGAGGCCGAGCGAGCGAAGCGAGCCGTCCGAGCGCAGCGAGGACGTGAGGCCGACTGGCCACTTTCCTCTAAGTCCACGTCGCCCTGGATGCCGGCCGCCGTTCGGGGATTTCCGTCAGCAAGTTTGCACCTGCGCAGTGCTTGACGGAACTTTCCCGATGGCTGGAACCATCTCTGCGCCTCAGTTCGCACATGCGCTGGAACTTCCGTGATACCTGGAACCAGCACGGCAGATCACCGGCCTTAGTGAAGTCAATTGTTTGATTGGACAAGCTTGGTCTATTTAAACTTCACTAAAAGCCGGACAACAACTTTAAGTCATTTATCAGGGAAATGAAAAGTGAAACAATAATTACGAAAATATTATTACCATTTCTATGACTTTCTTCCTCCTCTGAAAACAGAAATAATAAAGGGTTAGTTGTAGAATTCTCGCGAAACAGAAATATATGGACACAAACAGAGGTTTTCCAGGAGCAAGAGACAAGAGACTGAAGTTCATTTACTAAAGGAGCAGAGAAGGTTTGGTTCTTATAATAAAGGGAGCGCTCAATAGTCATTGGACGAACCTATTAGAAAATATTAAATAAACCGTGATGTGCAATCACTAATAAACCACTATACAGTATAGCAGGGTTTGACACATTTTCTTGGAATCTAAGAGCCAGCTAAAAAAGTAAAGAGACAAAAAACGCGCCCCGTCCCGCCGAGCTCCCGCGCAGAAGCGAACGCATACGTGAGTAGCACCTACATATGCAAATGTGAGGTATAGCCGCGATCGTTAGAGCGAGAGCAATAATTCTAGCCCTAGACCTCCTCTGTAACTCAAAACATGCAACCTGTAGAATTTTTTAAACGTCGCCTATGGAGATTTTAAAGGGTAAAATTTTGTCGCCATTCCACGAGCGGACGCAATTTTGAAGAGTGACGTGTTGGGAATCAATTTACTCGGCGTAACATTATCTTTCACAATATAAAAAAAAATTGGGCTAACTTAACTGTTGTCTTATTTTTTCATTAAAAATATGTAGAAGAATACGTATCGGCCTAAACTGAGGAGAATTTTTTTTTTTTAATATATATTTTTGGGGGGATATTTATTATAGCAAAAAGTAAATAAAATAGATTTTTTTCAAAATTGTCGCTCTATTTTTGTTTATAGCTCAAACAATAAAAACCGCAGAGGTGATCAAATACCACCAAAAGAAAGCTCTATTTGTGGGGAAAAAAGGACGCCAATTTTGTTTGGGAGCCACGTCGCACAACCGCGCAATTGTCTGTTAAAGCAACGTAGTGCCGAATCGCAAAAAGGGGCCAGGTCCTTAACCTGCATAATGGTCCGGGTCTTAACTGGTTAATAAATTAACACATTTTTTTACGTATTTTTCTGCATTTCCAATCAGTTGCCTTTAAAGTCCCACCCCTTCAGGGGGACCCCTTCTTTATCCATATAACTTTACTGAAAGGGAAGATTTCCATAAAACTACAATTCAAAATCATTCAGTGTAATGATCAAAAACTGACCCGTACACATGTGCAGAATGAAAAAATGAGTTTTGTTTTGAATTTTGTTATTTGCATAAAATCGTTTTGTTCAATTCGTTTTAAATTTTGTTTTCTGAATTTGTTTTAATTATTCTAATTCTAACCACTTGAAATTTTCTGAATTCTAGTTAATTGAATTAAATTCAACCGCATTCGGAAATTTTTTATTGATACCAATACCATTCAAATTGAATTCCATGCTAATTAAATTTATTGTATACAAAAATCTGAATTTTGAAAGATGGTTGTATTCTTTCCTTTCGATTCAATTGTTTTTTTCTATTCTATTATTTTTATTATTTTTATTCTAAAGTTTCCAAAACAGTTACATTGTTGTATTCTTTCTCGTCTATTTTATACTATTCTTTTCTATTGTCTATGCTATTCTATTCTTTAATTTTCTATTCTATTTAAATTCAAAATGTATTCTATGTGTAGCGCTTGGTTGCTACTAGTTAAGCCCTGTACACACGATCGGTTCGTCTGAAGAAAACGGACCGTTTTCATCGGACGAACCGATTGTGTGTGAGCCCCATCGTTTTTTTCATCAGTGAAAAAAAATAAAACCAGTTTTAAATGTTTCTTATGGTTAAAAAAAAACGATAGAAAAAAACGATCGTCTGTGGGGAAATCCATCGGTCAAAAATCCACGCATGCTCAGAATCAAGTCGACGCATGCTCGGAAGAATTGAACTTAATTTTTTTCTGCACGTCGTTGTGTTTTACGTCACCGCGTTTGGATTTTTTGGTGGACTGATGAAAGTCAACTTCATCGGATATCAGATGAAAAAATCCATCGGATTACATTTTATCAGATATCCGATCGTGTGTACAGGGCTTAACTAACATCCACCATATCACTGTAAAGCTATTAGATCCAGTCCCATCACCTTCATTGTGACAAAAAGGAATCACTCTGAATAATCCCAACTTGCTGGCTATATTTGCTGCGTGGTCACTAGGCCAGAGGCCTGCAGTGCCCCTCCCCGGAGGCCTAGTGATTTAACAGCTTTTACTGATTGGTGGATTACTGATCCCAGCTAGCCCAAATGGAGAAATCCTGCGCCCTCACGCCGCATTGATTTGACACACTTCCCTACAGTCTCTCCTCTGTTGCAGGACTCCTCATCAATGACCGTGTAAAGATGAGGACATCATCCATGACCGTGTAATGATGAAGTTCCCTTCCAGACTTCCTGGCATGCCTCTGCACCCAGCACTCCACTGTGGTCCACTCACTGACCTTCTCCTGCCCATGGTGGAGAACTTTATCTGGACATACGTTCCGACAGCCTCTCTCCAGCCCCTCTGCTCCAGAAATTCCTCATCTATCACAGTGTAAAGATGAGGGCTTCACCCATGATTGTGTAAGGGTAAAGGGCCAGATTCACAGCTGAGATACGCCGTCGTATCTCTCAGAGTATCTATGCGGCTGATTCATAGAACCAGTTACGCATAGATATCCCTAAGATCCGACAGGCGTAATTGTTTTACACTGCCGGATCTTAGGATGCAGTACCGCGGCCGGCGCTGGAGGCAGTTTGCGTCGTAAACCAGCGTCGGGTATGCAAATTAGGAGTTACGGCGATCCACGCCGGATTTTCGCGTTCGCTACGTCGCCGCTAGTCTAGTTTCCCGTCGCAAAGTTAGTCGTCGTTTTTGGTGCCCTAACTTTACACAGCACACGTTTGTGCTGTATAAAGTATGGCCGTCGTTCCCGCGTCGAAATTTAAAAATTCACGTCGTTTGCGCGTCACCGTTCGAAAAAATGACGTCACTGCGTGCAAAGCACGGCGGGAATTTCGAAACAGAGCTTGCGCAGTAGGTCCGGCGCGGGAGCTCGCCTAATTTAAATGGCACACGCCCATTTAAATTACGCGGGCTTACGCCGGCGTAATTTTTCACGCAAGTGCTTGGTGAATCAGGCACTTGCGATGAAAAATTGTGGCGGTGTAACGTATCTACAATACGTTACGCCGCCGCGATTCTACCTGAATCTGGCCCAAAGTTCCCTCACAGCTCTCCCGGGCTCCCCAGCACCCAGCACACCCCCCTAGATGAGGGCTGCCTCCTGCCACTGTCTGATTCTCCACTTCTCCCGGCTGACAACTCCTCCCCAGTGGCATGTGACCTCAGCTTATATGGGAGGCCTGCCCCCTGCCAATACCAAGTGGGGATTGGTCAGGGCTCCTCACATGAGCTGCCTGCCACTCCAGTCCTAGGCCCTGCCCCTCTTCCAGAACAATCTCCCTGGAAGCAGGGGAGGTGCCCCCGAACTAGCACCCACTGCTACATTAACCACTCCCTGCCCCCTACCTAGCACCTACCTACAGTACTAGTGGGTGCTACATTTGTGAAATTTGAATTTTGGAAGATGGTTTTATTCTTTCTATTCTATTGTTTTTTCCCATTCTTTTCTATTCTAATCTACTTTTTCTATTCCAATTCAAATTTGTTCTATTTGAATTTTGGAAAATGGTTTTATTCTTTCTATCCTATTGTTTTTTTATTCTATTCTTTCATTTTTCTATTCTATTCTTTCCTATTCTAATCTTTTACATTCTATTCAAATTTAAATGTATTATTTTCTAAATTAAAATTTCGGAAGAAGGTTATATTCTTTTTATTTCTTTTCTATTCCATTCAAATGTATTCTACTTAAATATTGGAAAATAGTTTTTTTTTTTATTCCATTCTATACTTTTTTATTCTATTAATTTCTATTTGAGCCCATTTTATTCTTGTATTTTCTATCCTATTCTAATCAATTTTTTTTCTATTACATTCAAATGTATTCTATTTGGATTTTGACAAATGGTTTTATTTTTTCTATCCTATTGTTTTTTTTAATTCTATTCTTTTAATTTCCATTCTTTTCTATTCTAATCTTTTACATGCTATTCAAACTTGAATTTTATTATTTTTGAAATTCAAATTTCGGAAGAAGGTTGTATTATTTGTATTCTTTTCTATGCTATTCTATTTTTTTTTTTTTTTTTTAGTCTATCGTATTATTTTTTTTCTATTCTATTGTATTCAAATTTGAATGTAGTCCATATGAAATTCAAATTTCAGAAGATGGTAATATTCTACTTTTTATTCTATTCTATTCTTTTCCTTTATTTTATATTTTACTTTATTCTCTTTGGAAATTCGAATTTGATTCAAAAGCTATGCAAATTTGATTTGAAAATTATTAGAAATCAGGTTTCAGCTGAAATGTTGTTATTTCGGATCTGTTTAATTTCATTCCTATTTGATTTGGAAATTTGGATATATCCGCATTTCCAAATAATGAAAAATTGGTAAAAAATAACTAAACAAACTGCACAATGTTTACTAATCAGATTGCTAAACAAGGGGTTAAAACAAACACAAAAAAAAATAAACATATTATGAAGGTTGGACTGTGACATATAAATAATAATTAAATTCAGTTTATACAATCGCAGGAAATAATGAATTTTTAGTTATATATAAAAAAAAAAAAAAAAAATCGACTTACCTTTAAGGTTATTATAATTATCTCTATCAATAAAAATAGCAGGTACCAGGAACCCGATGACACCCATTGAGATGTACAAAACATTTGATCTTCTGAAATTAGAATTATTAAGAATAGAATTATTAAGAATAGATCTGAAGATTAATATTCTAAAGAAAATACACAGATAAATACATGAATAACTTTTTTATTTTGGCCAAAGTATCTGTGGAACCAGGTGCAAGCTTCACTTTGATATCCTTTGCATTTTTGTACTTTCAGTTGATCCAGTGTTCTTTTTTCAGGCTACAATGGGGTTATACTCTATGACGAAGGATAACTCACACACAATCGGACTTCCATCGGACTTTTCCGTTGATTTTGGTCCGAAGGGGCGTTGGGCCACCCGTGAACTTGTTCTGCATACACACGGCAGAACCTTTTCAGACAACATTCACCAAACCACGTGGTTTTTCAGCTCTTTACCGCCACCCTTTGGGAAACTTCTGCTATTGTTGTCTGAATGGTTAGCATTGGTTCTGAGCATGCGTTGTTTGTACTTTGGATCTAGTCCGTTGGACTTGTGTAAACACGATCAGATTATCCTCCATCGGACATTTGTTGTCAAAGTTTGAGAGCATGCACAGCGAACATTTGTCCGTTGAAAAAGTAAAAACAATTGTCCGATGGAGTGTACACACCGACACACGGTCGGATTTTCCGATAAAAACACGTCCGTCGGACCAGTGTTATCGAAATGTCCGATCGTGTGTATGGGCCTTTATACATATGTGTGTAAATGACTGCTGGAGCTGTTGAGCACTGTAAACAATAAAGACACCAGCTGCTGGCTAAAAATAAGAATAAAACATAAAGGGCCAGATTCTCAGAGGAGATACGCCGTCGTATCTCTGAGTCTGGCCGGTCGTATCTATGTGCCTGATTCATAGAATCAGTTACGCATAGATTTCTGTTAGATCCGACCGGCGTAAGTCTCTTACGCGGTCGGATCTTAACTGCATATTTACGCTGGCCGCTAGGGGCGTGTACGCTGATTTACGCCTAGAATATGTAAATCAGCTAGATACGCGAATTAACGAACGTTAAGTATGGCCGTCGTTCCTGCGGCAAAATTTGAAAAATTAACGTCCTTTGTGTAAGTCGTCCGTGAATGGGGCTGGACGTCATTTACGTTCACGTCAAAACCAATGACGTCCTTGCGGCGTACTTTGGAGCAATGCACACTGGGAAATTCCACGGATGGCGCATGCGCCGTTCCGAAAAAACGTCAATCACGTTGGGTCACAGTAGTTTTACATAAAAACACGCCCCCCTGATCCAAATTTGAATTAGGCGGGCTTACGCCGGCCGTTTTACGATACGCTGCCGCAACTTACGGAGCAAGTGCTTTGAGAATACAGCACTTGTCCGTGTAAGTTGCAGAGGCGTAACGTAAATCAGATACGTTACGCCCGCACAATTTTACGTGAATCTGCCCCTTTGAGTTCCTTTAGGAATCACAGTTTCAGCAAGATCCTGCATTCAATTAAATTTCCTTTTACATGCCAACCATTCTTGAAATGAACAGAAAACGTGATAATAAAATCAAATCATGTTGTATTAGTAAAAATATCTTTTGACTGTTACTACACATACTTTGAATATAGACTTGGTACTCGAGCTCCAGCAACGTTCCATTATGTGAAAACATATGAGCTCTGTAGATTCCTTCATCTTTCTTCGTTACTCTTTTTATGGTTATGGAGCCATCCTTTAGGCTGGACAGTCGGTCAGAGTAATTCTCGTTGTAAATGCACATTGTTCCATCTTGCTTAGTTACAGCAAATCGATTCCACCTTGGTGCGAGCCAGTCAATCGATTGGATTCCTTGTAAATCATTTTGTAAATTCAGGTCTCCCCCTTCTGTAACAGTAATGTTCCTTCTCCCTTTAAAAGACAATCAATAAGACAAGATTTGTTATTTATTTGCTAATTGATGTAGCGCCCTGGGGTTTAGTCAGGGAGCTCCTCACAAATTTACTTACCAGGAGTAGTTACCCTGGTCAATTGCTAGAGATCCATTGATTTCCCCCTAAGATTGGCCTTGTTGGGCTTTTTTCTTCTACCACTAGGTGACCGGGTACTTGGTGGTACTAGATACGAGAAGGGCAATCCAAGGTCAGGTTATGGGTATATGGGGTATCTCAGCCAATGGGCAAGGGTTTTCTTGAATCCCTTGGCCTGCTGAGAGAATTTATATATTCGAGTGGAGTCAGGTGATCTGTGTTTTGTGCCACCTGGACTGCTGTCTGGGTGGACGTGTATCATGTCGTGTTGCCCCGGGCTGCTAGGCCGGTGATTGGGCCTATTCCGGGAACATCTTTCTGCTAGGCTGTCTGAGGGCCTATCCAGAAGCAAGAGAGCAGCGCAGGGTTGGGACTACGACTTGAAGTCCAACTAGAAGTGACAGTTCTGCCGGCTGGAGAACCTGTCGTGGTCGGAGGTAGAGGGTAAGATGTCACTAATGTCTAGTACACGCGATCGGTTTTCCCAGCGGTAAAAGTCTGTGGGGAAAACCGAGGGGAAAACTGCCATGAGAGCTTTGGTCGGGAAACCCGGCCGTGTATATGCTCCACTGCATGTTTTCCCCATAGAAAAACTGCCGGCTTAAAAACTGCCAGAAACATGTTCTCATTTTTCCCGCTGGGATTCCCGGTGGTTTTCCTGTCGGGAAAACTGCGATGGAACATACACACGGCCGGGTTTCCCGGCCAAAAGCTCTCATGGCAGTTTTTTTCCTGCCAGGAAAACCGGTCGTGTGTACGAGGCATAAGGGACCAAGGGCCAGATCCTCAAAAGGGATACGCAGGCGTATCTGCTGATACGCCTGCGTATCCCTGTTTCTATCTATGCGACTGATCCACAGAATCAGTTACGCATAGATATCCCTAAGATCCGACAGGTGTAATAGTTTTACACTGTCGGATCTTAGGATGCAGTACCGCGGCCGCCGCTGGGGGCATTTCTCGTTGAAATGCCGCTTCGGGTATGCAAATTAGCACTTACGGAAATCCACAAAGCGGTTTCCCTTTGTGAAGTCTCCGTAAGTTGTTAGTTTGCAAACGCAAAATTAGGGCTGCTTTTACAAAGTGTAAAGTTAGTACACCATGTAAAAGTAGACCCTTCTTTCCTGAGGCGATGTCAACATTTTTTTTAAATTTTTTTTTTTTTCCCGCCGCATCTTTTTTTTTTTACCGACGCAAATTTTTTTACCCGGCGCGATTCACAAAACTCGGCGCAACGTAATTTCGCGCAATGCACGTCGGGAAAATCGCGTCGGGAGCATGCGCAGTACGTCCAGCGCGGGAGTGCACCTAATTTAAATGGGACTCGCTCCATTAGATTGGGCACGCCTTGCGCCGGACAGATTTAAGTTACACAGCCGAAAATTTCTAGGTAAGTGCTTTGTGGATCGGGTAGAAATTTTTGTGGCGGTGTAACTTAAATAGGAAGATTTAAGTTAAGCCTGCTGGCTGTGGATCTGGCCCAAACTACCTTTACCAGTGTTGTGGAAATTGTATTATATAAGATTTATGTGGACATTTTATTCTAGGATGTGTGTTTTATTGATTGTCATCTGTCTCCCTGTGTCTGATGTTTAATCAAGGTGTCCTCTAGCAGAACACACTTGGGTTGAATCGAGACCAGCGGTAAAAATGGTCAGTATGAAAACATTCTTATGGGATTTGAGACGAGTTCTGTGTGTGTGTGGGCGTTTTTTGGTTTGTAGATATCAAGCGCAATGCACTGGACTGCTTGCTTTCCAATGACTATACACATTAGAGAAGCGAATCCGCATAACGAGAGAAACCTATTATATCTCTCTTGCGGACTTCGTTATCCCCTTATGGATACATATCTGATTTTATAAGAGTACATTGATATCTGCCTTGTGGGTGTACTTGTACCGTATATTGACAACAGCAGTAGCAATGTCCCCGCAGATTGTCTCAAAACTGTAAGGCCTCGTACACACGGACGGACAGTCCGCTGAAAACGGTCCGCCGGACCGTTTTCATCGGACATGTCCGCCCGGAGATTTCTGTCTGATGATTGTACACACCATCAGACAGAAATCCGCGCGTAAACAATACGCGGGGACGTGGCCGCTCCGTCGCCGCAACGATGACGCGGCGACGTGGGCGGCCCCTGGAAGTTCAAAGCTTCAACGCATGCGTCAAATCAGTACGACGCATGCGAGGGATGGCGGTCGGTCGGACGTGTCCAGTGAGTCTGTACAGACGACCGAACACGTCCGACGGACAGGTTTCCAGCGGACCAGATTTCTTAGCATGCTAAGAAATTTTTGTCCGCTGGAAACTGTCCGATCCGCCGGACAATTGTCCGGTAGGGCTTACACACGACCGGATCTGTCCGCTGAAACTGGCCTGTCGGACCAGTTGCAACGGACAGATCCGGTCGTGTGTACGGGGCCTAAGAACAAGTAGAATGATCTTACTAGATACTGTTTACTTTGAACAGTATTGAATGGGCTCCATGCTGATTAAGATGGGGCGTGTGCACTTCCTCCCCTTCCTTCCTTTCCTTTACTGTTTGTCATTTCCTGTGATGTCATTTTGTATTAAGGGAAGCGATTGGCTGTTGGGACCATCACTTCCTGTTTTGTATTTCCAATGAATAAAAAAACAGAGTGTCTGTGCTTAGCCCAGATGCTTGAGACTCCAGCTTGAAGCAGCATCGTTTCTGACTCTACCTGGTGCCATTTAAGTACTTCATATTCCTTGTACCAAAGAGCTTGATACAAACGTGCTTTTAACCACTTAACGACCGCCGCATGTACTTATACGTCCACAGAATGGCACGTACAGGCAGATGGGCGTACGTGTACGTCCCTGCCTTTCTGCGGGTCGGGGGTCCGATCAGGACCCCCCCCCCCCCCGGTACATGCGGCGGTCAGAAATCGTCTGGGAGCGATCCGGGTGGCTATTCGTTTATAGCCGCCCCCCTCGCGATCGCTCCCCTGAGCTGAAGAACGGGGAGAGCCGTATGTAAACACGGCTTCCCCGTGCTTCACTGTGGTGGCGTCATCGATCGTGTGATCCCTTTTATAGGGAGACTCGATCGATGACATCAGACCTACAGCCACACCCCCCTACAGTTGTAAACACACACTAGGTGAACCCTAACTCCTTCAGTGCCCCCTTGTGGTTAACTCCCAAACTGCAACTGTCATTTCCACAATAAACAATGCAATTTAAATGCATTTTTGCTGTGAAAATGACAATGGTCCCAAAAATGTGTCCGAAGTGTCCGCCATAATGTCGCAGTCACGAAAAAAATCGCTGATCGCCGCCATTAGTAGTAAAAAAAATACAATTTTATAAAAATGCAATAAAACTATCCCCTATTTTGTAAACGCTATACATTTTGCACAAACCAACTGATAAACGATTATTGCGATTTTTTTTACCAAAAATAGGTAGAAGAATACGTATCGGCCTAAACTGAGGAAAAAAAAATGTTTTATATATTTTTGGGGATATTTATTATAGAAAAAAGTAAAAAATATTGCATTTTTTCAAAACTGTCGCTCTATTTTTGTTTATATACGCAAAAAATAAAACCGCAGAGGTGATCAAATACCACCAAAAGAAAGCTCTATTTGTGGGGGGAAAAGGACGCCAATTTTGTTTGGGAGCCATGTCGCACGACTGCATTTTGGTCCGGGGCTTAAGTGGTTAAAGTGGAGGTTCACCCAAAAAATAAATTTTTAACATTACATTCAGCCGAGTTGTCCTAATGACAATCGGCATTTTTTTTTTGTTTTTTTTTCCCGTACATACCATATTTTCACCGCCGCTTCCGGGTATGTCTTCCCCCGGGACTGGGCGTTCCTATCTGATTGACAGGCTTCCGACCTTCGCATACTACGCGTCACGAGTTGCCGAAAGAAGCCGAACGTCAGTGCGCAGGTTTCGTATAGAGCCGCACCGACGTTCGGCTTCTTTCGGCAACTCGTGACGCGCAGTATGCGACGGTCGGAAGCCTGTCAATCAGATAGGAACGCCCAGTCCCGGAGAAGACATACCCGCAAGCGGCGGTAAAATAAGGTATGTACAAAAAAAAAAAAAACAGGCGATTGTCATTAGGACAACTTGGCTGAATGTAATGTTAAAAATTTATTTTTGGGGAACCTCCACTTTAAAGCACAAAGGAATTGTTTTGTGCTTTGTGTGCATTTAGACGCTGGAAGTGCACATTTTGGCGCGGTGTGGATTTGCGTACAAAGCCCAAGGGAATTTTTCCACAACACCAGGGACCACAATGAGTAACTGAAGCAAGTACTGGAGCAGTATTCTCACCGAACGGGCACGGTGGAGAATCGGGAAACTTCAGGCGGTAATCAAATCGGGGACCCAACCAGCGGAGGTGACCCTTGCAGAGCAGCTTTGTGTGTCAAGCCAGGGGCGAGCCGGTCAGCAGGGGTGAAACTTGTGAAGTATCTGGAGTGCCAAGCTAGGGACCCAGCAGAGGGTGACACTTGCGGAAGATACCACCACAAAGATTGGAGGAGCTCAAAGGGATTCAAAGTCAGTAAATCAGAGGGTCTAGTGAGAGACCGGGAGCTCAGTGTATGGGAGAAATACAAAGAGAAGTTGAAGTGAAGCTGAAAGAACTGTTACGCTTTGTGTTAGGAACTGTTAAAGACTGTTGCCATAGGAGACAGCAACCCTGCAGATGTGGCACATTTCTGGGGCCTTTCCCTGCAAGGCTGTCCTCTTATTGAAGTCGCAGAGTCTGCTAATTAAAAATACAGCTGCTTAAAGCGGGAGTTCACCCATTTGTAAAAAAAAAAAAATTCTCCCCTTAGCTTCCTGCTCGTTCGGTCTAGGGGAATCGGCTATTTGTATTAAAATATGTGCAGTACTTACCCGTTTTCGAGCTGCATCTTCTTCCGTCGCTTCCGGGTATGGGTCTTCGGGAGCGGGCGTTCCTTCTTGATTGACAGGCTTCCGAGAGGCTTCCGACGGTCGCATCCGTCGCGTCACTCGTAGCCGAAAGAAGCCGAACGTCGGTGCGGCTCTATACTGCGCCTGCGCACCGACGTTCGGCTTCTTTCGGAAAATCGTGACGCGATGGATGCGACCGTCGGAAGCCTCTCGGAAGCCTGTCAATCAAGAAGGAACGCCCATTCCCGAAGCCCATACCCGGAAGCGACAGAGAGGATGCATCTCGTAAACGGGTAAGTACTGCACATATTTTAAAATAAATAGCCGATTCCCCTAGTAAAAACGAGCAGGAAGCGAAGGGGGAAAAGTGCCCTCTAAGGGTGAACCCCCGCTTTAAGGGTGTCCTGGCCCTAACCCTTTTTTCCCTCTCAAAATATAAAAAGGGCTGTTAAGAGAAATACAACCTCTTTTACATCCATGAAGTGTCTGGCGCCCAATAACTTTATCCACCCCGCACCCACTATGCCTCACCACCCACCACATACAGAAGGATGTCAGCTATCTTTGGCTCTGAAGGTTCTCATTAGACTGGAGGAGGCTAAAGACTTTGCTACATTATATCACGCTATCTAATACGAAAATCCCAATAAGCGTATTTTAATCGGTTTGCGCAAAAGCAGGGTGGATAAAAATCAAGGATTTAAAAAAATAAATCAGATTTTTTTATGTAGATCACATTTTTGGGATTTTTATCAAATTTATTTAAATAAAAATGTTTTTGAAGCAAAAATCTATCTAAAGATAGTGTTCTATTTAAGATACATTAATAATTGTGTTTATTCAGCATGAAATGGAGCTTAGGTCTGTGTCATGAGGCTGTATATTCTCCAAGGAGGCGCGCATCGCGGCGATCGTTGTTGTGGGGTGTCAGTCTGATCTTACACCGATCTAGGTAAAGGGCCAGATTCACAAAGAGATACGACAGTGTATCTACACATACACCATCGTATCTCTGACTTACACTGGTCCTATCTATGCGCCTGATTCATAGAATCAGATACGCATAGATAGGGCTAGATCCGACAGTGTTACAATGTGTTTACACTGTCGGACCTTTTTTTCAATTTAAAAATGGCGCCGGGGGCGTTCCCGCTGATTTACGATAAATAATATGTAAATCAGCGAGATACGCAAATTCACGAACGTACGCGGACCCGTCGCAGTGTTCTTACGTCGTTTCCGTAGCGGTTTTCCATCGTATACTTACCCCTGCTTTTATCAGGCGCAGCCAATGTTAAGTATAGCCGGCGTTCCCGCGTCGAATTTGAATTTTCCTACGTCGTTTGCGTACGCCGATTCACGAACAGGCGCGTCGCAAGTCCCGCTCACGTCGCAACCACTGACGTCCTAGTGACGTCAGTGGGAGCAATGCATGCCGGGAAATTCCCCGGACGACGCAATGCGCATTTAAATCGGCGCGGGAACGCGCCTGATTTAAATATGACACTCCCCTAGCCGCGGAATTTGAATTCCGCCGGGGGATTTAGGATCCGCCGCCGCAAGTTTGGAGGTAAGTTGTTTGTGAATTAGCCACTTGCCTCCTAAACTTGCGGGAGCGGATCTTAATTCACGTAGAACGAGCGGATCTATAGATCCTCTGCGCTACGTGAATCTGGCCCATGGAGTCTCTGACGGAGACTCTTTACCACGTGATCAGCAGTGTCCAATCACGGCTTATCACAATGTAAACAAGAAGAGGCGGTGATCGGCTTTTCCTCACTAGCGTCTGTTAGACACGAGTAGAGGAGAGCCGATTGGCTGCTCCTCTGACAGGGGGGTTTGTGCTGATCGATTATCAGCACAGCCCCCCCCCCCCGAGGATGCCCACACTGGACCACCAGGGATGCCACCAGACCACCAGGGATGCCCACCACAGGTATGCCACCATAGACCACCAGGGATGCCAATCAGAAATGAATAATGGATGCCAATCAGTGCCCACAATGGATGCCAATCAGTGCCCACAATGGGCATCACTGATTGGCAGGCATTATTGTTTGGCACTGATTGGCATCCTTTAGTACAACATATTACAGTAAATCAGTGCCACCTATCAGTGCCCACCTGTGCCACCTATCAGTGCCCATCCATGCCAACTATCAGTGCCCATCCATGCTACCTATCAGTGCCCACCCGTGCCACCTATCAGTGCCCATCCATGCCACCTATCCATGCCCATCCATGCCGCCTATCAGTGCCCATCTGTGCCACCTATCAGTGCCCATCTGTGCTGCATATCAGTGCCACCTATCAGTGCCGCATATTAGTGCCTATCATCAGTGCCCATCAATGCCACCTCATCAGTGCCACCTCATTGGTGCCACCTCATCGGTGCCCATCATCTGCCGCCTTATGAGTGCCCGTCAGTGCAGTACCATCAGTGAAGGAGAAAACGTATTTATTTACAACGATTTGTAACTGAAACAAAAACAATTTTGTTTGTTTTTTCGAAATTTTCGGTCATTTTTTATTTTTTTTAGCAGAAAATAAAAATCGCAGAGGTGATCAAATACCACCAAAATAAATCTCTATTTGTGGGAACAAAATTATAACAATTTAGTTTGGGTACAGTGTAGCACGACCGTGCAATTGTCATTCAAAGTGCAACAGCGCTGAAAGCTGAAAATTGGTCTGGGCGGGAAGGTGCGTAAGTGCCCCCCGGTATGGAAGGGGTTAAGAAACAAAATTAGTCACAGTCAACACCAGGAGGTGTAAAGATTTAGGTATGCAATAAGGGGAGGATTCCTCAAGTCATTTAAATACTTACTGTATGACTCTCTAAATATGTTGTATATTGCTTAATGAAAAGCCGAGATCTTTGTTTTGTTTTTGCTTTTATTACTTTGTGTACTAACTTTAATAAACACTATTGAAACATAAGAAACAAACCTTAAAGGCACTTGAATGGATGCAGTAAACACTTACCAAGTGGAATGTAGTATGATTTTCCTGCAGAGAAAAAAAAAAGAAAAAGTTAATCTGTTTGCCAACAAATCATATCAAATTTATTCTGACAGCAGTGACTTCCATGATGTAGACCAGTGATCACCACAATTCCTAAATTAGGGGCCAGTTTACTGTCCTTCAGACTTTAGGGGGGCCAGATTGTGGACAATTGGAGTAAACAATGTCTGATTTTTGGTATTAGGGGGAGAAATAGTATCAGTGGAAGGAATAGTGTCCCCTCATTGGTGTCAGTGGGAGGAATAGTGTCCCCTCATTGGTATCAGTGGGAGGAATAGTGTCCCATCATTGGTGTCAGTGGGAGGAATAGTGTCCCATCATTGGTGTCAGTGGGGGGAATAGTGTCCCCTCATTGGTATTAGTGGGAGGAATAGTGTCCCCTCATTGGTATCAGTGGGAGGAATAGTGTCCCATCATTGGTATCAGTGGGAGAAATAGTGTCCCATCATTGGTATCAGTGGGAGGAATAGTGCCCCATCATTGGTATTAGTGGGAGGAATAGTGTCCCATCATTGGTGTTAGTGGGAGGAATAGTGCCCAATCATTGGTGTCAGTGGGGGGAATAGTGTCCCCTCATTGGTATCAGTGGGAGGAATAGTGTCCCATCATTGGTATTAGTGGGAGGAATAGTGTCCCATCATTGGTGTTAGTGGGAGGAATAGTTCCCAATCATTGGTGTCAGTGGGAGGAATAGTGTCCCATCATTGGTATCAGTGGGAGGAATAGTGTCCCCTCATTGGTGTCAGTGGGAGGAATAGTGTCACATCATTGGTGTCAGTGGGAGGAATAGTGTCCCCTCATTGGTATCAGTGGGAGGAATAGTGTCCCCTCATTGGTGTCAGTGGGAGGAATAGTGTCCCATCATTGGTATCAGTGGGAGGAATAGTGTCCCATCATTGGTGTCAGTGGGAGGAATAGTGTCACATCATTGGTGTCAGTGGGAGGAATAGTGTCCCCTCATTGGTATCAGTGGGAGGAATAGTGTCCCCTCATTGGTGTCAGTGGGAGGAATAGTGTCCCATCATTGGTATCAGTGGGAGGAATAGTGTCCCATCATTGGTATCAGTGGGAGGAATAGTGTCCCATCATTGGTGTCAGTGGGAGGAATAGTGTCACATCATTGGTGTCAGTGGGAGGAATAGTGTCCCGTCATTGGTATCAGTGGGAGGAATAGTGTCCCCCTCATTGGTGTCAGTGGGAGGAATGGTGTCCCATCATTGGTGTCAGTGGGAGGAATAGTGTCCCATTTTTGGTGTCAGTGGGAGGAATAGTGTCCCGTCATTGGTGTCAGTGGAAGGAATAGTGTCCCATCATTGGTGTCAGTGGGAGCAATAGTGTCCCGTCATTGGTGTCAGTGGGAGGAATAGTGTCCCGTCATTGGTGTCAGTGGGAGGAATAGTGTCCCCTCATTGGTGTCAGTGGGAGGAATAGTGTCCCATCATTGGTATCAGTAGGAGGAATAGTGTCCCGTCATTGGTGTCAGTGGGAGGAATAGTGTCCCATCATTGGTATCAGTGGAAGGAATAGTGTCCCATCATTGGTATCAGTGGGAGGAAAAGTGTCCCATTTTTGGTGTTAGTAGCAGGAATAATACCACAAGGGCTGGATAAAGTTAAGCAAAGGGCCCCAGTGCCGCAGCTTGGAGACCACTGATGTAGAGGGTACTATTTATACCCAATGTACGTGAATCTTTGCATATAACTAAAGCACGGTCAAGATTCCTTAAAGCGGGGGTTCACCCTATTAAAAATTAATTTTTTTTTTTTTTCTTCTAGCATTACATTCGGCATCGTAGCGCGAGCTACAGTATGCCGGTCTTACATTTTTTATCCCCGTACTCACTGTGCTATGGATCATTGAAGATTCCGGGGAATGGGCGTTCCTATGGTGAGAGAAGGTGATTGACGGCCGGCCCTGGCACGTCACGCTTCTCCAGAAATAGCCGAAATAGGCTTGGCTCTTCACGGCGCCTGCGCATAGCCTGTGCGCAGGCGCCGTGAAGAGCCGAGACCTACTCCGGCTGTCTTCGGGGAGCGTGACGTGCCAGAGCCGGCCGTCAATCATCCTCCCTCTCCATAAGCACGCCCATTCCCCGCGGGAGTCGGAATCTTCAATGATCCATAGCACAGTGAGTACGGGGATAAAAAATGTAAGACCGGCATACTGTAGCTCGCGCTACGATGCCGAATGTAATGCTAGAATGATGTTAAGGAGGGTGAACCACCGCTTTAAATTGAACCACCAGACACCTTTAAATTTCAATTGGGTGGGCAAAGTAAGGGTGATGTAAATGTTTTTTTATTACATATTTTATTTATTTATGATCAGAGCAAGGATACCATTTATTAAAATGTTTTATTTTTTTCTGTCAATTGCTTAAAGGGGTTGTAAAGGTACAATTTATTTTCCCTAAATATCTTCCTTTACCTTAGTGCAGTCCTCCTTCACTTACCTCATCCTTCCATTTTGCTTTTAAATGTCCTTATTTCTTCTGAGAAATCCTCACTTCCTGTTCTTCTGTCTGTAACTCCACACCGTAATGCGAGGCTTTCTCCCTGGTGTGGAGTGTCGTGCTCGCCCCCTCCCTTGGGCTACAGGAGAGTCAGGACGCTCTCTGCGTTGCAGATAGAGAAAGGAGCTGTGTGTTAGTGGGCGTCCTGACTCTTCTGTAGTCCAAGGGAGGGGGGCAAGCACGACACTCCACACCAGGGAGAAAGCCTCGCATTACGGTGTGGAGTTACAGACAGAAGAACAGGAAGTGAGGATTTCTCAGAAGAAATAAGGAAATTTTAAAGCAAAATAGAAGGATGAGGTAAGTGAAGGAGGAGGACTGCACTAAGGTAAAGGAAGATATTTAGGAAAAAAAAAAATTACCTTTACCACCCCTTTAAGGAATGCATTTGTTTTGTTTTCATTTGGATGACATCACATGACATCACATGATGTGATAGAAGTTCAGGCCCATAGGGAAATTCATTCGATTTTCAAATTTGTTTGATAATTCGGATTCGAACATCAAATGGTTCTGAGTTTTTAATATCAAATATCTAATCCTCCCGGATAGTTTCAATGTATGAATATCGAATCCACCCGAACCATCAAATTCGAATAGCAATCTTCCGAAAAAAAATGCATTTTTTTTTTTAATCCAACCAGAACAACGAATACACTACAACTTATGCCAAAGATGCAAAATAAATAACGAAAATAAATAATCAGTTCTACTTAAAGCGGTGTTCCAGCCGAACATTTTTTTTTTAAAGTCAGCAGCTACAAACACTGTAGCTGCTGACTTTTAATAAGGACACTTACCTGACCAGAGAGCCCACGATGTCGCCCCCTCCCCCGAGGTCGATCCGTCAATCGGATCAGGTTCCAGTGCCGCCATTCGAACTAAGGAAAACAGGCAGTGGAGCCTTGCGGCTTATACTGCCTTTGCACAAGTCGCGAAACCATCTTGCCGTCGCCGCCATCTTGCTACACTATACCTTGGAAGCTACCGCGCATGCGCCGAAGTCTCATCGGGCATGCGCGGGTTTCCACGGAGGCAGGTAAGTATACACACGCTCGGGTTTTTCGCCCATGAAAACTGACGGGAATCTCGACGGGAAAAATAGAGAACCTGGCTCTCTATTTTCTCGTCGGGATTCTCTGCAGTGTTTTCTTGCCGAGAACCCAGAGCGTGTGTATACTACGCATGCTCAATGTGACTTCGGCGCATGCGCGGTAGCTTCCAAGGTATAGTGTAGCAAGATGGCGGTGACGTACACACGCACGGTTTTCTCTGCCAGCAGTTTTCTGTTTCTGGCCGAGAAAACCGCGCGTGTGTACGAGGCTTGAATTGATCTCCTTGTCTACGGATAACATGTTTCAGGATTACAAACATTATTAACTTACTGTAAATGGTGAGATGATATATTTCTGTATAAAGTTCTTTATTGGTCAGATGTATATCGGCTGAGTATTTTCCTCTGTCTTCCACACGTAGATCATGGATAATCAGGGAGCCATCACTAGTGCTGTTCAATCTTCCTTGATACCTGGAGTCTAGGATGTGCAGAGACTCGTTCATAAATGTTGTGGCGATATGTTGAGCATAGTCCTTCATCCAGAAAACGTCTTCCACTTGGTCCATTAAAAGTTCAGGAAATGGTAGAGTTACCTCCTGCTCCTCAGAGGAAAATACATAGACTGTTTTCATATTTGCTGTTTCAGGAGTCACACCTAGTTAACAATAGAAACCTTCTTTATTTTTGGGTAGGTGTGTATAAGTTGAAACATTACTTTTCGGTATCTCCTAGACATGTGCAGGATAAAAAAAATTGTTTCGTTTCGTTATTTTATTAAATTTGTTTAGTTGGCGTATATCGCGCACTTTTTTGCCCTGAAAAATCGTGGGTGCGCGATATACGCCGATACCCGCTTTCCCGTGCCGAGTTTTGAATACTGCGCCGACATATACCGAGCGCAGTACACTCGGGTATAGTCGGCCAGTCTCGGCTTCTTCCGCGGTCACGTCCTGGACGTACAGGACGTGAGCGCGACAGTTGCCGAGCCTGCCCGAGTGTACTGTGCTCGGTATATGATGGCGCAGTATTCAAAACTCGGCGCAGGAAACGAACAGGGAGGACGCGAGGACGCCGCAGAAGTACACCGGACCCGCCGAAGAGGACACCGGACCCGCCGAAGAGGACACCGGACCCGCCGCAGAAGGACACCGAAGCCGCAGAAGGACCCCCGAAGCCGCAGAAGGACGCCGGACCCGACGAGGTTGCCGATGGACGCCGCGCAAGACACCAAAACTGTAAGTCCAAAAATAACTTTTTTTCCACAGGATTGGGGGTCACTTTAGGGGTGCGCGGTATACGCGGGAGCGCGTTATACCGCGATAAATACGGTAAGTTCGTTGCATTCATTACATTCGTTTTCGGGATTCATTTCGCATTCGAAAAACATTCTACCGCATTCGAAAAAAACTGTACCGCATTCGAAATAATTCTAACGCATTCGAAAAACAAATCTACCGAATTCGAAAAAAAAATGATCAAATTCGAAATAATGCTTCCACATTTAAACCGAAACTATATATAACCATTTCCTGAAATTCGAAATTTGTATAGAATGAAATCGAATTTGAATAGAAAAGATTAAAATAGAATCGAATACTAGAAAAGAATAGTATAGATAAACAATAGCACAGAACAGAAAAAAAATATTTTATATATCGCTATATATATATAGAGATATATATATATTTATATATAACATCTTCTGAAATTCAAATTTCGTATAGAATGAAATCGAATTCCAATAGAAAAGATTAGAATAGAATAAAAAAATAATAGAAAAGAAAAGCATAGAAAAACAATAGAACAGAATAGAAAAAAAATATAATATGTTCTATTCTAATCTTTTCTATTCCAATTCAATTTCATTCTATATGAAATTTGAATTTTGGAAAATGGTTATATGTAAAAAAAAAAAATCGAATGTGGTAGTTTTTTCTAATTCAGTCGATTGTTTTCAAATGCGGTAGAATTTTTTCGAATCTAATTAAATTTTTCAAATTTGATCGACTTTTTAGGAATTCGGTCAAATTTTTTTCAAATTCTAATATGAAACTAATCTTTTATAATCTTTTCTAATCGGATTCGATTTCATTCAATAAGAAATTCGAATTTCGTATAAAATGAATTCAAATTAGAATAGAAAAGATTAGAATGGAATAGAAAAGAAAAACAAGAGAATAAAATATAATATAATTTAACCTCTTGACCACCGCCCCATGTCAAAAAGACGTCCTCCTTTTTAAAGTTGAATATCTCGATAACGGCAGCAGCTGCTGCCACAACCGAGACATTCATCTTTTCAGGGGGCGGTGGTGTACACGATAACGGCGGTCTCCGCGGCGGATTCGCCGCGAGATCGCCGTTATCGGTGGCGGGAGAGGGGCCCCCCCCCCTCCCGCCGCTCTCCCGCGCCCTCCGCCGCTTACCGGAGCCGTCGGTAGCGGCGGAGGGGATCGGATGTGTCCAGCAGCTGAGCGGGGACGGGACTGAAGGAGAAATCTCCTTCACCCGTCCTCATAGCTCTGCTGGGCGGAAGTGACGTCAAAACGTCAGTCCCGCCCAGCCTCTTAAAGAAACATTTTTTTTTTTGTCATTTGAAAAAATGACATTTTTTTTTTTTATTTTTTTTTTTGCATTTAAGTCTAAATATGAGATGTGAGGTCTTTTTGACCCCAGATCTCATATTTAAGAGGACCTGTCATGCTTTTTTCTATTACAAGGGATGTTTACATTCCTTGTAATAGGAATAAAAGTGATCAATTTTTTTTTTTTTTTTTTTCAGTGTAAAAAATTATAAAACTAAATAAAAATAAATAAGAAAACAAAAAAAAATTTTTTTAAAGCGCCCCGTCCCGACGAGCTCGCGCGCAGAAGCAAACGCATACGCGAGTAGCGCCCGCATATGAAAACGGTATTCAAACCACACAAGTGAGGTATCGCCGCGATCGTTAGAGTGAGAGCAATAATTCTAGCCCTAGACCTACTCTGCAACTCAAAAAATGCAACCTGTAGAATTTTTTAAACGTCGCCTATCGAGATTTTTAAGGGTAAAAGTTTGACGCCATGCCACGAGCGGGCGCAATTTTTAAGCGTGACATGTTGGGTATCATTTTACTCGGCGTAACATTATCTTTCACAATATATAAAAAAATTGGGCAAAATGTATTGTTGTCTTATTTTTTAATTCAAAAAAGTGATTTTTATCCAAAAAAAGTGCGCTTGTAAGACCGCTGCGCAAATACGGTGTGACAAAAAGTATTGCAATGACTGCCATTTTATTCCCTAGGATGTCTGCTAAAAAAAATATATAATGTTTGGGGGTTCTGATTAATTTTCTAGCAAAAAAATTGTGATTTTCACATGAAGGAGAGAAGTGCCAGAATTTACCTGGTGGGCAAGTGGATATATTATAATTGATTCTCTTCTGTTCTATTGTTTTTCTATTCTTTTATATTTATTTTTATAAATTTTAATTATTTTCCAATCTATTCTAGAATTCAAATTTATACTATTCGAATTTCGGAAGACTGTCATGTTCTATTTTATTACATTCTATTAAATTATATTCTATTCTTTTTGATTCTAATGCTTTATTGTTTTATATTCTATTTTATTGTAGTTTTTAGAAAATCAGTTTCTATTTTTTCAAATTGGATTCAAATTTGTTTTCGAATTCGAATTTCGTTCGCGTTTTTTCGAATTTGTTTAAATTCGTTAATTTTGTAATTCGGAAATTCGGATGCATACGAATTTCCGAATAATGAAAAATGTGTCCGAATTCGAATTCGTAACGAAACGAAATGCACATGTCTAGTATCTCCCAGACAGGTTCCTCATCAGACGGCTTCCTCCAATTGGACGGACAGCCCAGGACCACTTGGCGAAATAGGGACACAGTCGACTCACTGGATCCACAATCTAGGTGAATGTGCTCCAGACCAACGTGGTCCCGGAGCCAGGAACACTGCGACACACACACACGCACACACCCCGGCCAGGAGGGCCACACACGGGGGTGGTGGCACGACTGCCCAGCTCAAGGGCGGGAACACAGCGACCCTCGAACCAATGGCGTCTGCCCTTTAAATACCCCTTCCCAGCATGAACAGTGAGGCGATCAACCCTCCTGATTGGCTGCCGGGAAGAGATATCCAACAGCTCCTGACCCTACTGCTGCCACCTGTCTGCCTGGGGTGGGAACACAACCCCAGACAACGACAGTATGCACAAACAGTACAGCCAAAGCTGGAGCAGAGGCCCCAGATTTAACCAAATAAACAGGTTCAGAGCCAACTACCTCTCTGAACTCCCTCTAAATTTACCATAGCACTCAACATGACAACTATATCTGTTGCTAGGGGCCAAATCCACAAAGATCGTGCCTAACTTAATTTTTTCCATTTAAGTTACACTGCCTTAAAATTTTTACCTAAGTGCCCGATCCACAAAGCACTTACCTAGAAATTTTGGGCTGTGTAACTTAAATTCCGCCGGCGCAAGGCGTTCCTATTGTAAGGGGGCGATTCCCATTTAAATTAGGCGCGCTCCCGCGCCGGCCGTACTGCGCATGCTCGTGACGTCATTTTCCCGACGTGCATAGCGCGAAATTACGTTACGTCGAGCTTTGTGGATTGCGACGGGTCAATAAAGTTGCGTCGGGAAGAAAAAAAGATACGGCGGGAAAAAAAAAATTTAAAATTAAAAAAAAAATCGCGTGGCTGGACAGAAAGGTCTGCTTTTACATGGTGTACTAACTTTACACCATGTAAAAGCAGCCCTAATTTAGCGTTTGCAAACTAAAACTTACGGAGAAAAAACAAAGCTGAAAAGCTTTGTGGATCTCCGTAAGTGCTAATTTGCATACCCGAGGCGGCATTTCGACACAAAATGCCCCCAGCGGCGGATGCGGTACTGCATCCTAAGATCCGACAGTGTAAGTCCCTTACACATGTCGGATCTTCTGCCTAACTATGGAAAACTGATTCTGTGGATCAGTTCCATAACTAGCAGTTACGCCGTCGTATCCCTTTTGTGGATTTGGCCCTAGGTCTTTAGTTGGCCGGCCATACCCACAGCAGGACTTTTCTGCAAACTTTCCTAAAACTTTTCCAACATCACATGTTTTTTCTGCTATTTTCTGCTCTTTACCACCACCCTTTGGTCAACTTCTGCTATTGTTGGTTGATTTTAACATTGGTTCTGGGCATGCATATTTGTACTTCGGACAAAAGTCTGATGGATTTCTGTACACACGGTCGGACTTTGCACCGTAGGACTTTTGTTGCCGAAAAGTTTGTCCGTTTGCAGAGCAAACTTTTGTCCGATGAAAACCGAAAAAAGTTTGTCCGATGGAGCGTACACACGGTCTGATTTTTTTGAAAACTTGCTAATTTTGAAGTTTGTTGTCAAAAAGTCCTACCGTGTATATGGGGCTTTAGACTGGGCTTAGCAAAGTTAATGTCTTCTAAAGCCTCATACACACGATCGGATGTCCATCGGACTTTTCCGTGGATTTTGCTCCGAAGGGCGTTGTCCGTGAACTTGGTATAAATACACACGGGAGAACTTTTTCAGCCAACAAACACGAACGTAGTGACGTAATAGACGTACTACGTGGTTTTTCTGCTCTTTACCGCCACCCAGGGGCGGACTGACCATTGAGTCACTCGGGCACTGCCGAGGGCCCCATGCTACTAGTGGGCCCCATCAGGGTTGCCAGGCTCAGTAAAACCAGGGACAGTATGTAAAAATCTATGTTTTTTTTAGATCTGTCCCTGATATGTCCGAAACCGACATGCTTTTGATCTGAAAATCCTGAGATTTTAGCTGCCCCGCCTCTGCACTGCCTCCTGGCGTGGTGGCCATCTGTAAGCCCAGGGGCCCCATAATCTTCTATTGCCCGGGGGCCCCATGAGTTGTCAGTCAGCCCCTGCCGCCACCCTTTGGGCAACTTCTGCTATTGTTGTCTGATCTTTAGCATTGGTCCTGAGCATGCGTGTTTGTACTTTGGACTTTAGTCCGATTGACTTGTGTACAAATTAGCTGAAGTAGCACATTTGAAGCCAGAAAGTTTGTCTGATCTCACAGTGAACATTTGTCCGATGAAAAAGCAAAAAAGTTTGTCAGATGGAGCGTACACGCGGTCGGATTGTCTGCAAAAACAGGTCCGTCGGAGGTTTGTTGAGAAAAAGTCAGATTGTGTGTAAGGCTGCATTCACACCTAGGCGTATATACGCCTGAAGCGCGACGCCGCAGCCGCCCCTAATACGCTGGAGGGGTGATTTTACATGGTCGGCTATGGAGATGGTTCACATCTCCACGCCGAACGCCGAGACGCCTGAAGCTCAAAAGAAGTCCCGGACCCTTTTTTTCGGGCGGCTTCGGCGTTCGGGCATAGCCGACCATGTAAAAAATCACCCCTCCAGCAAAAAACACGTCGCGTTTTGTCGCCGCAAATCGCGGGACAAAACGCCTATTTGATGTCGCCGCAATACGCGGCAGATCACCTACGCTGAGGTGTGAATGGAGCCTAAGGGTCTTTAGGCCTTGTAAGGCAGGGAAAAATCATCTGTATTGCATTTCTGAGAAGTAAAGTTGCATTGGATCGTTATTCTTATTGAAGAGTTAAAGAGGTTGTACACCCTGTACAATTACTTTTACCTACAGGTAAGCCTAGATTAAGGCTTACCTGTAGGCAGGGCCGGCGCTAGCGCAAGGCAAGTTGGACTCTTGCCTTGCGGCGCCAGCGCTGACAGGGAAACAGGGTCGGAAAACTGAGCTGGTCGTGTGTGTGTCTGTGGTGGGCTGGGCTCACGGCTGCCGCTGCGTGACTGGCTGTGCTCTGGGATTCAACCACCAGGCTCCATTCAGTGATTGGACGAACGGAGGTCACATGCGGTGGCAGGGCTGGATTGCTCCAGGAGTCCCGCCTCCACCTTGCTGTGTGAACCGCCGCCGTCTTCTCTTTCTCCTCTGGATTGGATGATTTCCCCTACGTTGTGGCAGCCACTCTGGCACTGGTGCTGCGGCGCCAGCTCTACCCCGGTCCCCGCATGCAATGACATCTCCAGGGATATGACCAAGTAACCTGCTGTATGTGAAACGGATGTACATAGAGCATCAACGTCTCCCCCACTTAATGTCCTCAATGTTCCTCCTGTCACCCCAATGTCCCCCCACTTATCTCTAATGGCTCTCTCCCCCCCCCCCCCACTTATCCACAATGCCCCTCCTCTCCTTTCACTTATCCCCAATGTCCCTCCTGTCCCGCCACTTATCCCAAATGTCCCCCCCCCCTGTCCTCCCACGTACGTGTGCTTGCGTTCCGGGGGGGGGGGGGGTGTGGCGGTAAAATCCACCTTCGCCTGAGTTTTTAAAAAATCCTTGCACCGGCCCTGCCTGTAGGTGCTGGAAATATCTCCTAAACCTCCACGGTTTAGGAGATATTTACAATAGAGACGAGCACCAATGTCTACGACGCATGCACCGTAGACAACGGCGCAGGTACACTTTAGAAACGGAGATCGTGACGTTTCTAAAGGAAGGTAATGCCGTGACTGGCGGCCCCCGCGGAGTGACGTTACGCGACTCCGGCCAGTCACAGAGCCAGAGTTTGGAAGAGGGGCAACAAATGGACGCTTCCTGCAACAGGGGACAGCGGTGACATCGCAGGCTTCGATTTTAGGTAAGTGACACATAATGGGCTACTATGCATAGTAGCCCAATATGCTTTACCTTTGCAGGGAGATAATGAGGAAGTAAAACCCATCAGGGTTTACTTCCTCTTTAAGCTGCCTGCGGATGGCGCCAAGTCAGCAGGTGACCATATTGGCTAGACAGAATGGGCCAGATCCACGTAGATAGGCGTAAAATTAAGCGGGCGTAGCGTATCGTAGTTACGCTACGCCGCCGCAACTTTGAGAGGCAAGTGCTGTATTCACAAAGCACTTGCGTCTAAAGTTACGGCGGCGTAGCATGTGCCGGCGTAAGCGCGCCTAAATCAAATGAGGAACAGGGGGGCGTGTTTTATGTAAACTAAGCATGACCCCACGTAAATTACGCTTTTTTCGAACGGCGGATGCGTGCACATGCTCAGTATCACGTATAATTTTCAAATTAAATTACGCCCGCTCAATGCCTAGACGACGTGAACGGAATTTACGCAAAGCCCTATTTCGCGAACGTTTTACGCAAACGACAGGAAAATTCGACGCTGGTCCATACTTAACATTGCGTACGCCTCATAGAGCAGGGGTAACAATACGCCGGAAAAAGCCTTACGCAAACGACGTAAAAAAATGCGCCGAGCTGACGTACGTTCTGAGAATCGGCGTATCTAGCTAATTTGCATACTCTATGCGGAAATCAACGGAAGCGCCACCTAGCGGCCAGCGTAAATATGCACCTATGATCCGACGGCGTACTAAGACGTACGTCAGTCAGATCTAGCCCACATTCAGGCGTATCTTGTTTTGTGAATACAAAACAAAGATACGCCGGCGCATCGTAGAAAGTAGAATCAATAGATACGCCGCAAGTTCTTTGTGGATCTGGGCCAATGGGTCTAAGGAGGTATATTAAAGCATAATACACGTTTGAAACAAATCAACGAATGAAGCAAAGTATGTATGAAGGCCCATACACACAATCGGACTTTCCAACAACAACAATCCGACGGATGTGTTTTATCGGAAAATCTGACCGTCTGTACGCTCCATCGGACAATTGTTGTCAGAATTTCCACTTACAAATGTTCGCTGTGCATGCTAATAAACTTTCCGACAACAAATGTGTTACGTCGGATCATCCGCTCGTGTGTACACAAGTCCATCGGATTAAAATCCAAAGTACAAACACGCATGCTCGCAACCAATGCTAAACATCAGCCAATAATAGCAGAAGTTGTCCAAGGGGTGGCGGTAAAGAGCTAAAAAAAAAAAACGTGGTTTGGTGAAAGTTGGCTGAAAATGTTCTGCCGTGTGTATGCGGACCAAGTTCACTGCCAAATCCACAGAAAAGTCTGATGGAAGTCCGATTGTGTGTATGAGGGTTAATATCTGACAGACCCAGTAGCAGTATTACATTTCTTTAATTTCTGGTTTATGAACACGATTGTAAAAAGCTGAAAACTTACCAGAAACGATGACATTATACTTCTGGGAGCAACGTTTTCCGCTGTTCATATACACATTTGCCACGTAGATTCCTTGATCTTCTGTAGTTAATTTCATTATGGTTAAAGAACTGTCCGCAAGAGTTTTCAGCCTCCTATTATAATTACTTTGAGCTTGGATGTATCCACCTGGTTTGGTTTTGGCAAGAAGTTCCCCACTGGGTGAAAGCCAGTACACAATTTTTACTTGTACTCCGTCCCCGTCAAGCGGTAAAGTTATCTCTTCCTCCTCTCTTCCTGTCACATCTCTTATGTCTCCACATGATGATTGTTCTAACAAACAGTTAAATATGGTTTAGCCAAATAATATTAGGGATTTTTTTTTTTTTTACCTTTACAACCCCTTTAACCACTTGCTGACGGTCGTACGACTTTGTACGGCCTCAGCGCGGCTCCCAATCTCTAACAGGCCGTCTTTTTACGGCCGCCCCTTTGCACGTTCCCCGCGCGCGCTCCCGAGCACGCAGCGGGGAACTGCTGTGCTGGCCGTGTCCCTTGGACACAGCCAGTCACAGATTGCCATGATAATTCTGTCCCTTATTTTGTAGGCGCTATAACTTTTGCGCAAACCAGTAGCTTATTGCGATTTTTTTTTTTTTTTTTTACTAAAAATATGTAGAATACGTATCGGCCTAGACTGAGGATAAAAAAAAAACGTAAAAAAAAAATTGAGCTATTATAGCAACAAGTAAAAAAATGTTTTTTTTTTTCAAAATTGTCGCTCTATTTTTGTTTATAGCGCAAAAAATAAAAACCACAGAGGTGATCAAATACCACCAAAAGAAAGCTCTATTTGTGGGGAAAAAAGGACGTTAATTTTGTTTGGGAGCAACGTCGCACGACCGCGCAATTGTCAGTTAAAGCGACGCAGTGCCGAATCGCAAAAAGTGCTCTGGTCAGGAAGGGGTTTAAGTGCCCAGTAAGGAAGTGGTTAAATCTAACCACAAAAAAAGTC
Source organism: Rana temporaria (assembly GCF_905171775.1). NCBI lineage: Eukaryota > Metazoa > Chordata > Amphibia > Anura > Ranidae > Rana > Rana temporaria. The sequence goes on from NW_024404496.1 coordinate 180,601, forward strand.
AATTTTTCAAAGTGTATGTCAACCCCAACAATGAACTTCGGCTATATTCTCAGAAGAGTTACGACGGTGTATCTCTGTTTTTGGCCCGTGTATCTATGCGTATGATTCCTAGGGCCAGATTCACGTAGATCAGCGGATCTATAGATCCGCTCGATCTACGTGATTTAAGATCCGCTCCCGCAAGTTTGAGAGGAAAGTGGCTAATTCACAAACCACTTACCTCCAAACTTGCGGCGGCGGATCCTAAATCCCCCGGCGGAATTCAAATTCCGCGGCTAGGGGGAGTGTACTATTTAAATCAGGCGCGTTCCCGCGAAATTTTCCGGCGTGCATTGCTCCCACTGACGTCGCTAGGACGTCAGTGGTTGCGACGCTTACGTAAACGACGTCCGTCCGTATTCGAGAACGACTTACGCAAACGACGTTAAAAAATTCAAATTCGACGCGGGAACGCCGGCTATACTTAACATTGGCTGCGCCTGATAAAAGAAGGGGTAAGTATACGCCGGGAAAGCCGCTACGGAAACGTCGTAAGAAGACTGCGTCGGGTCCGCGTACGTTCGTGAATTTGCGTATCTCGCTGATTTACATATTATTTATCGTAAATCAGCGGGAACGCCCCCGGCGCCATTTTTAAATGGAAAAAAAGATCCGACAGTGTAACACAGTGTGACACTGTCGGATCTTAGCCCTATCTATGCGTATCTAATTCTATGAATCAGGCGCATAGATAGGACCAGTGTAAGTCAGAGATACGATGGTGTATCTGTAGATAGTCGTATCTCTTTGTGAATCTGGCCCTTAGAGTAATTTTCGCATATATACGGCGTAGATCCGACAGGTGTAAGTCACTTACACTGTCGGATCTTAAATGTAATTCGCCGCTGGCCGCTAGGTGGCGTTTACGTTCAGGTCTCATTTGACTATGCAAATGAGCCTGATACGCCGATTCCCGAACGAATTTGCACCGCGTAGTCGTCGCTTACGTCGTTTCGGTAGGCGTAAGGTTACCCCTGCTATATGAGGGGTAACCTTACGCCAGTCCGCCGTATGCCATGTTAAGTATGGCGTCGGGTCCGCGTCGTCTTTTCCCGTCGGGTACGTCGTTTTCCTAAGTCGTTCTTGATTACGACTTTACGTCAATGACGCACAAGTCGGCGTCATTGACGTTTTCCGTCGTGAGCTGGAGCATGCGCACTGGGCTATTTTTCAGCCCGGCGCATGCGCAGTTCAATCGACGCGGGGGCGCGCTTAATTTAAATACAAGCCGCCCCCTTTGAATTACGCGGGGATACACCGGGCCATTTACACCACGCCGCCGCAAACTACGGAGCAAGTGCTTGAGGGATACGGCACTTGCTCCAGTAAGTTGCCGCGGCGTAGTGTAAATGGCTTAGGCTACGCCGCCGCAAAAGTACGAGAATCTGGCCCTTCATCTTTTTTATTATAAAAAAAAGGCAAGAAGTGGTGACTAGATGAGGATGCTACTTTAGATGAGAAAGCCATGCATCACCACAAAAGTTTTACTTGCACGTTGAGCTTCGAGTTCAAGTCAAACTCATGTTCGACCCGAACATTGCCTGTTCGCCAAACAGCGAACAATTTGGGGTGTTTGCGGCAAATTCGAAAAGCCGCGAACACCCTGGAAAAGTCTATCGGAGAAATCTAAAGTGCTAATTTTAAAGCCTTATATGCAAGTTATTGTCATAAAAAAAGGGTTTGGGAACCTGGGTCCTGTCCCAGGGGACATATATCAATGCATTCTTTTTTTTTAAACGGCTGTTTTTTCGGGAGTGGTGATTTTAACTCCTTAACGCCCGCCGCACGACTATTTATGTCCGCACAATGGCACGGACAGGCAGAAGGACGTATATATATGTCCTTGCCTTCTAGCGGGTGGGGGGTCCGATCGGGACCCCCCCCCGCTGCGCGCGGCGGGCGGATTCCCTCGGGGAGCGATCCGGGACGACGGCGCGGCTATTCGTTTATAGCCGCTCCGTCGCGATCGCTCCCCGGAGCTGAAGACTGGGGAGAGCTGTATGTAAACACGGCTTCCCCGTGCTTCACTGTGGCGGCGTATCGATCGTGTCATCCCTTATATAGGGGAGACACGATCGATGACGTCAGACCTACAGCCACACCCCCCTACAGTTGTAAACACACACTAGGTGAAGCCTAACACGTTCAGCGCCCCCTGTGGTTAACTCCCAAACTGCAACTGTCATTTTCACAATAAACAATGCATTTTAAATGCATTTTTTGCTGTGAAAATTACAATGGTCCCAAAAATGTGTCAAAACTGTCCGAAGTGTCCGCCATAATGTCGCAGTCATAAAAAAAATCGCTGATCGCCGCCAATAGTAGTAAAAAAAATAATAATAATAAAAATGCAATAAAACTATCCCCTTTTTTGTAAACGCTATAAATTTTGCGCAAACCAATCGATTAACGCTTATTGCAATTTTTTTTAGCAAAAATAGGTAGAAGAATACGTATCGGCCTAAACTGAGGAAAAAAATAATGTTTTATATGTTTTGGGGGGATATTTATTATAGAAAAAAAGTAAAAAATATTGCATTTTTTTTCAAAATTGTCGCTCTATTTTTGTTTATAGCGCAAAAAATTAAAACGGCAGAGGTGATCAAATACCACCAAAAGAAAGCTCTATTTGTGGGGAAAAAAAGGACGCCAATTGTCAGTTAAAGCAACGAATCGCAAAAACTGTCTGGGTCCTTTAGCTGCCTAAAGGTCCGGGTCTTAAATGGTTACATTTCGTACCTAGGGGGGTGTATAGTATGCCTGTAAAGTAGTGCTTGTTTCCCATGCTTAGAACTGTCCCTGCACAAAGTCTAATTTCTGAAGGATAAAAATTCATTTAAAATCACTGCTCCTGAAAAAACGCCCATTTTTAAAACTTTTTTTTGCATTGATACATGTCTCCAGGAGCAGGACCAAGGTCCCCAAACACTTTTTAGGACAATAACTTGCATATTAACCTTTAAAATTAGCACTTTAGATTTCAAACGTTCGAGCCCCATAGACTTTAACGGGGTTCTAAAGTTCACACAAACGTTTGGTCTGTTCGCAGGTTCTGGTGCGAACCGAAGGGGGGGGTGTTAGGCTCATCCCTAGCGGAACCCTAAGATACAATTTTCTAAACATACTTACCAGACACGCTGACATAAAACGTATGGTTGCAGTCTGATTTATTCACTTGCTTTATCATAACAGTATACGTTCCTTGGTCTTCCACAGTGAAATTATTTATAGTTAAGGAACCATCGTGAGAGATGTTTACTTTATCACCATTTCCGTTATTTCGAATAATAGCACTTTCTTTAGGATGTCGTATTGATGCAATTTCAGTATCGTCATCTCTTATCCAAAGGATGAATGATACCTCTTCTGTTATGGCCACTTCAGGACCAAGAACCACAGGTCTTCCTTCTGTAGCAGACAGGTATGTCTTCTCCATACAGAAAGCTTTGGCTTCTATAGTAAAAAATATAAAGACATTATTATACATATATTATAATTTTTTTTACAATCAATTTTACAGTAGAAGAAACAAAAGATAGAGAAAAACAATACTGGCACGCAGGTCCTCAAGGAAATACAAACATCAGACAATTTTCAACCGGTCAATAACCGGGTATTCCTAAGGGGTTCGTAAATCTTTAGGCGCTTGGAGAATACCTGTGCCAGGGAACAAAGAAAAAGCCCAACAACACTCACACATACTGTACATATATACACATTCATACCAGGACCACATAGAATCCCACAACAGCGCCATAGTCCCGGAGACCCCCCACATGACAGACGGTTTCTGCGAAAGAAACAGTACATGACACATTTAGCTACTGTCCGTTATACGAGATTACCCAAAGTCAAGTAGTGGGATGAGCAGGGCTCAAGTCCTGCGGGAACGCGTGGGAACGGAGTTCCTGCACTTTTTTCACAGCAGGAACTCGGTTCCCTTTGCAGGACTAGAGCAGCCGAGCCAATCCTTCACTAAGCGGCGATGTCCAGCTCGAGTCACTGTCAGGGGCAGGCGAACCTTAGTAATCCTTTATGTTACTGGTCGCTTCCTGTATATGATTCATCGGGTAGTGTGCGGGTATTCCGTCACTTCCTCGATGCCGCAATGTCTCCTGGGAGCTTTTGTCATTGTTCCCAGGAGACATTGCGGAGGTCTGCCGCGAGTTATCGCGGGATTTAGAAAGAACTTACTAAGGTACAGTGGATCGGAAAAAAAAAAACATGCGGTTTAGTAATTATGCATATGAGCGTATCATTTTTTTTTTTTGGTGGGGGAGTGGATCTTGTGTGGGAGTTCCCACACTTTTTTCCCCAGGACTTGACCCCGGGGGAAGAGCCTTTTACTGAGTAAGCTGAGATTATAGGACGTCCCCCCCCCCCCAGAAAGCCTCAGAGACGTCCAACCATGGCTGCCATATTTTGGTAAATTTCTTGGGGCACGCCCTACACTTATATTATAATTAATATTGATAGATACCCCATCCCACAGTGGCATGTACACTAAGGTGACCAGATTTTTAAAATGAAATCCGGGAACGTATTTTTTTACTAGTAATTGCAGCAATCAGCGACTCTCTGCCCGTCACCGCCGCCGCCTGCCTCACAGCCTGTCTAGTCTCACTCTCCAGGCCCCCGGCTACTACTGGGTGGGGAGCGGAGGAAGATCACTCCGCCAGGGAAGGCAAGGAGATAAGCAGGTGGCAGCAAAACGGGCATGCACCCGAAACTGAAGAAATATTCCCTACGCTCCGGCCAGCACATGATCATCAGAAAGGGGCACCGATAATGGAAAAGATACGCCCCCCTAAGCTAGTAGGAGCAGCAGAGCGGGGGGTGAAATTCTGATTTTATTTATTTTTTATTCTGAACTGACTTCTTTGAAATTGCCCCAGCCCCTGTTCAAATTCAATCCGGGGACAAAACCAGGGACAGACTTGGTCTGGGGACAGTGTCCTCAATCCGGGGACTGTCCCCGGAAACTGGGGATGTCTGGTCACCCTAGTGTACACAAAGGACAGGGATGCTCGTGACATCATTGACCAAATATGGCCGCTTGGATCCTAAGGGCTCATGAACACACGCCCCTGGCATTACATACAGCCGCCTACAGACCTGAATGGTTGAAGACGACTGTACACAGCTACTGTATATGTGCTGCTACTTACGTAAAGAAAATAAGAATTAGGGGAGGTGGGGTGTATTGGGAATAGTATGCCAAGGTCCATATTGAAACTCATACAAAACTAAGTGCATGAATTGCACAAAATACCCCTCATAGAATCTGAGGCAGACTCATATTATAGAGTAAAAAATATATTTTTATTTTGACATCAATATCATTAACCACTTAAGGCCTAACGCCGATATACGTCGCCAGAATGGCACAGGTGGGCACAGGCACGTACAGTTTAAGAGCCCAGCCGTGGGTCGCACGCGCACCGCCAGCGGAGCGCTCGCGACCTGGTCTGAAGCTTCCTGACAGCGCCCGCGGGACCCGCAGACCCGATCGCTGCCGGTGTCCCGCAATCGGTCACAGGAGCTGAAGAACGGGGAGAGGTGTGTGTGTAAACACACCTTCCCCGTTCTTCTGTGTGGCAGTGACACTGATCGTCTGTTCCCTGATATAGGGAACCACAGAGGTGATCAAATACCACCAAAAGAAAGCTCTGTTTGTGGGAAAAAAAGGACTCCAATTTGGTTTGGGAGCCACGTTGCACGACCGCGCAATTGTCAGTTGCTGTTTGTTTAAAGTGGAGTTCCACCCACTTTTAGAACTTTTGTCTTAAAGGATGACCCATCATTTTTGGCTAACAATTTTTATTTTATTTTTTTTACTTACCTTTTTCTGAAGTACGGGCCGCCGCGCAGGACGTCGTGTCCTCTTGTGCGGCGAGGCCCCCCCCCTGCTATCTTCTGGACCTGTGTGTGTCTTAGGGTGACCACGTGTCCCGCATTTTGCTTGGCTGTCCCGGGTATCTTTATTGCAGGACAATATAGTGTCCCAGAATTAAACTGACACAGCCACCCCCCGGGCCAATCTGATACCCCCAAAAAAGGCCGCCACATCACCGCTTTACTCACTGACAGTACTTGTCCTGGCCGGGAATGCCTGGAGGAGCACAATCCCCGCCCCCTGCTTGTGATTGGAGAAACCATAAATCCCGCCTCTTGTGTCCAATCACTGTGCTGTGATTCGTTACAGCACAAGTTAATGTTTGGGAAGAAGGGTGTCCCTGAATGGTAGTTTGGAAAAGTGGTCACCCTAGTGTGTCCCAGAAGACAAGCTGGCCATTCACAAAGCGCTGCACGACTTGCACATGCGCAGTATGAAACTGGCTGTGAACCCGCAACGCTCCACTGCCGGTTTCCCTTTAAATGGTGGCGCCTGCACCTGATCCGATGGACATATCCGTCTGGTGGGGGGGGGGGGCAACATCACAGGCTCCCTGGACAGGTAAGTGTCCTTTTTAAATATCTTTAGCCTTACTATGTAAACTATGTAAAGTAGTCACAAATGTAAATCAGTGTTTAACCACTTCAGCCCCGTACCATTTGGTTGGCCAAAGACCAGAGCACTTTTTGCGATTCGGCACTGCGTCGCTTTAACTGATGCGTGGCTCCCAAACAAAATTGACACATTTTCCCCCACAAATAGAACTTTCTTTTGGTGGTATTTGATCACCTCTGCGGTTTTTATTTTTTGCGCTATAAAAAAAATAGAGCGACAATTTTTAAAAAAATTCAATATTTTCTACTTTTTACTATAAAAGCCCATTTTTTCTCAGTTTAGGTACGTAGTCTTCTACATATTTTTGGTAAAAAAAAAAATCGCAATAAGCGTATATTCATTGGTTTGCGCAAAAGTTATAGCGTCTACAAAATAGGCGATAACTTTATGGCATTTTTATTATTATTATTTTTTTACTAGTAATTGCGGCGATCAGCAATTTTTATCATGACTGTGACTTTATGGCGGACACATCGGACGCTTTTGGCACATTTTTGGGACCATTGACATTTTTATATATATGCACTATATAAATGCACTGATTACTGTAAAAATGACACTGGCAGTGAAGGGGGTTAACCATTAGGTGGCGCTGAAGGGGTTAAGTGTGTCCTAGGGAGTGATTCTAACTGTTAGCGGGAGGAGCTACCAGTGACACATCACTGATCACTGTTCCCGATCACGGGGAAAAATAGATCACTGACGTGTCACTAGGCAAAATAGGGGAATGCCTTGTTTACAAAGACATCCCCCTGTTCTGCCTTTGCCGACCGCAATCGCGGGCCGCCCGGGAACTTCGATTTCCCACGGGCAAGTGTGCCCCCAGAGGCGCGTGCACGCCCACTGGGCGGCAAATTTAAAGGAACGTACAGGTACACCCATTTGCCTGCCCGTGCCATTGTGTCGACGTATATCGCCGTGCGGTGGTCGGCAAGTGGTTAATTTGGATTTGTTTCCAGGTAGGAAGAGAAGGCTTGTGTGTCACAAGATTCTATTCAAGAGTCCAGATGGACATCCTCTAATCCAGTGGTTCTCAACCTGGGGGTCGGGACCCCCTTGGGGGTCAAATGATGATTTGCCAGGGGTCACCAAATGTTGGCTTGTTTCTGAAGCCCACACCGCTCTCCCAGCCTTTTCTCGGCCGCCCAGCTGGGCTGGTTCTAGAGCCCGCGGCCACCCACTCAGCCTCTTTGCAGCCGCCCATTCAGTTCACGGCATGGCTGGGGGGCAGAGACTAGAAGTCAGATGACTGGTGAGGAAAGTGAAGTGGGAGGGGCTAAAGGAGACCCTATCTCCTGATTTCAATATAGGTGTCACTGCTGAGAGACACCACTGTAGTACGGGTTCCACGCTACGATTTTTTTTTTACTGTTAGGGGTCCCCACAATTTGTGAAATGTTATCAAGCGGTCACGACACTAGAAAGGTTGAGAACCACTGCTCTAATCAGACAGAAGTAAATAACGGACACACAAGACCCCCCTTCCCCCATGAGAGTCAGGAGATGGCAAGTCATCACATTCCAAACTGAAGTGTTTATCTGCTAAGCACATTTCTTGCACAACAGATAAGCGTGACGGGCGCTTCCCCTCATAGCGTTGCACAATCGCTGGAAAGCCGGACTGAGCTAGCATAAAGCTGAGTTTGTACATATCAGATGTTTTTATTTACAGAGAGGTAATAATACACACAATGATAAACAGGCACTGGCAAAGTCCTCGGGGTCGGCCTGTGTGGCCCTGCAAAATGTCACAGCTTGACAGAGAAGGACACTCCACACGAGCAGCCTTGGGCGGCCTGAAGGTTTTGTGTCAGCCAGAAGGAACTTCGGATCAGCTCTTCACAATATTCAATGGTGCTACCTTTCACCAGCTGGAGGCTCTCCGTGTCCACCTGTAACGGGCGCTCCTCGCGCCCGTTCTGGCTGTAATGCGTTCCACACTGGAACGCATTACGGTGACCGCGCGATGACGTCATCGCACGGCGCCGCCTGCGTTCCACCGTGGAACGCGGAAGTTCGCTCCAGCAAACGGCGCTTCTTTTCAAATCAGTGCTAATGCGCTGGGGACAACCTTTGAGACCTTCTTGCTGAACATCCTTCACCACGGAATCCCTATTGCCTACACTGAAGCCTGCAAAACGGATAAGTAGCTATTGTATCACCTGTAGTGCTATAGGAAGATCTGCTACTTATGTTCCATTTATACAATTGCTATTATTTATCATGCCTGCTGACTATCAACATATTTAGGATATACTGTTGTGCTAAAGCAGGGGTCTCCAAACTGCGGCCCGAGGGCCAGATGTGGCCCTTTGCTAGCCTTTATGCGGCCCTAGGGGCACTATTCCTCCCACTGATATGAGGCACTATTCCTTCCACTGACACCAACAAGGGGGCGCCATTTCTTCTACAGATATCAATGATAGGATACTATTCCTCCTACTAATAGGGGCCCTACTTCTCCTCCTACTGACCACCAACCCTGAGGCTACATTTATTCTCACCGTTGCTGGGCTCAGGACATTTTCTGCCCCCGCTGGCCACAATCCGGCCCTCCTAAGGTCTGAAGGACAATAAAGTGGCCCTTTGTTTGAAAACTTTGGAGACCCCTGTGCTAAAGGATTGTTCGCTAAGAAAATCTTAAAGGGACATCTACACTTAAATACCCTGAGCTATATTCACCTCTCATATGTAACTATTAGTTGTTGCTACAACTCCTAATTACTACATGTACTCTCAAAGTACCTGAGCTTTATTGCCTCTCATACGTAACTATTAGTTGTTACTACAACCCCTATTTTACTACGTGTACTCTCAAAGTACCTGAGCTATATTGTCTTTCATGCACAACTATTAGTTGTTACTACTACTCATAATTACTACGTGCTTGACATAAGTATAAATTGCTTATACGCCCTGTCCTAACTTGTTGAACATGTTCTTGCTACCTTTTCTATACTAAGGGCTGATGGTATTTCATACCAACTCCCTTAGTGGCCTAATACATCCCTATATGTTTAAGTGATATGATGTAGAGAACCCCCAAACTCCTGTTCGCGTAGAGTGACGCCTGGGGTCCCGTACCGATAATCACTTGCATATAGAGGTGTATTGGAATCTTTAAAGTATACATAATCATTTTAAACGCAAAGCTCTGGTCACATGTTGGAATGTGTCCATCCTTAGTAGCTCAACGCCTTTCTTTATGTGGGAGAGAGTTTATGTAGAGATCCCCCAAACTCTTGTTTGTGTGGAGTGACACCTGGGGCCTAATACTGAGTTGTCACATAAAGAAGCGCATTGAAATCCTTGCTGACCGCTGTTGTGGTTCACTTTTGTTCACCAGTGCTTACACCACCACAACATGAGCCCCGTCTGTGCCGTACACCCTGTCCTCCTCTGTCATGTCTATATGCAATAAGAACTTATACTGGAAACCAGAACAACCTCTGCTCTCCACTTGGAGTCTGAGGAACTCCGAGCCACTGGTAACCTGGTAAAACAGGTTCTGAATGGCGCCTGAATACACATAATAAAGTTTAAAAAAAAACACACTATAATACACGGATGTGCATTCTCTGCTAGACTGGATTGACAAAGATAACGCAGGTGTGTTGAGACGTAGTCTTATTCAAAACAAATAAGCCGTTTTAACCACTTGCCCTCGGGAGGAATTACCGCCATTCATGATCAGGCCAGTTTTTTGTTGATATGACACTGCGTTACTTTAACCACTTAGGGCCCTTTCACACGGGGGATCAGTAATGATCCGCCCCGTGAACCTCCGCTTGCTCAGTGGGGATCGCTCCGTTGATCCCCGCTGAGCCGGCGGGTGACAGGGCGGTCCCCGCACACTGTGCAGGGACCGCCCTGTCTTTTCCACGTTCTCCTCTATGGGGGGATCGAATGAACACAGACCGATCCGATCTGCAGATGGATGGAAAAATAGGGTCCTTAGTCCTAAGTTTCGTTAAAGCTTGTTGGCGCGTGTTGCGGCTGTCAGTAAGGCCTGCAGGCAGTTTCAGAGATATGGGGTCACTGGTTAAGTAGCTCCTAGTGACTTTATTCCCTAGCAGTGGTAGCAAGTATTAGCTGCAAGGCCCGCTTACCAGTCCCGTTAACACCGATTTAGTTGCCTCTTCGATCAGGCGTCAACTCGCTTAGGTTACTTAAGGTGACTCTGACAGGCAGCATGACAAAGACAACATCCCGGGAGTGACCCCGTCTCTCCACGATCTGGTCCCAGAACTGCTTACCCACACTGTAGTAGCTTCCAATGACACCTCGTCCTCTCTCCGCACTGGCCCTGATAACTCGCTCCTAGATCTTTCTCTCTATTGCTCTGAAAAACACCTCAGCCTCCTTGCTCCTTTATATGTCTCTCTCTCCCTCTGATGCTGGTACCTCAGACAGCTCTCCTCAGATGCTTTTTACTTCAGTCAGCTCTCCTCAGATGCTTTTTTACCTCAGACAGCTCTCCTCAGATGCTTTTTTTTTACCTCGGACCGCTCTCTTTGGATGCTTTTTACCTCAGACCGCTCTCCTCAGATGCTTTTTACCTCAGACAGCTCTCCTCAGATGCTTTTTTACCTCAGACAGTTCTCCTCAGATGCTTTTTACCTCAGACAGCTCTCCTCGTTGTTAAGTGTCACTGTGTCCCAGAAAAGGGCTTTTTGAGCATTGGTATCTCCCTCTCTTTTAAAAAATCTCCTCTTAGTCTCCTGTCAGCCCTTTCTCTTTCTTTCACCTCAGTCCTCTCCTCTCCTCATTCTTCCCAGCACTTCCTGAAACGCCCCTTTTTTTTTGTTTTCTGGAAGGATAAGTCAGCATTTCTCTGTCTCCATCTTGTGGCCAAAAGGAGAAATTGCATTTCAAAATGCCTGCTACACACACACACATATATATATATATATATATATATATATATATATATATATATATATATATATATATATATATATATATATACAGTATACATGTGATTCTGCACAGAACTGTCACCCTGTAGCAGTATATCAGTCAAGCAGTCAAGAAGTGGTTAATGTAACGCTTTTCAAAACACAGACATGAGTGCATTAACGCATTAAGGGCCAGATCCACAAAGAAGTTACGCTGGCGTATCTATTTCATACGCCGCGTAACTTCTAGTTTTCTCCGGCGTATCTTTGTTTTGTATCCACAAAACAAGATACGCCTGAAGCTGGGCTAGATCCGACTGGCGTACGTCTTATTACGCCGTCGAAACTAAGGTGAATATTTACACTAGGTGACGTTTCCGTCGATTTCCGCGTCGAGTATGCAAATTAGCTAGATACGCAAATCCACAAACGTACGTCCGGCTGGCGCATTTTTCTACGTAGTTTCCTTAAGGCTTTTTTCGGCGTAAAGTTACCCCTGCTATATGAGGCGTACTCAATGTTAAGTATGGACGTCGTCCCCGCGTCGAATTTTGAAAATTGTACGTTGTTTGCGTAAGTCGTTCGCGAATAGGGCTTTACGCAGAATTACGTTCACGTCGAAAGCATTGGCTTGTTGCAGGTTAATTTGGAGCATGCGCACTGGGATACCCCCACGGACGGCGCATGCGCCGCTTAAAAAAAACTTCATTTACGTCGGGTCAAGACGTATTGACATAAAACACGCCCCCATCTCAACCATTTGAATTGCGCGCCCTTACGCCGACAAATTTACACTACGCCACCGTAACCTACAGCGCAAATTCTTTCAGGATAAGGAAAATACGCTGTAAGTTACGGTGGCGTAGTGTATCAGAGATACGCTACGCCGGACGGAATAATGCGCCACGCTACGTGGATCTGGCCCTAAAAATCTAAAAAAGGTTTAGACTCTCCCATAAGCAAATGAACCAGAATTGACAAAGGAATTGCTCCAACATTATGGACTTACCTTTTGTAAATATCAGGCAGACAAGGCATGCTACAAGTGAATATTTGGTTTTTTGGGGTTTTTCATAACTTTTTTTGGTGAGGCTAGAAAAAAAATTAAGGGAAAAAAAAGAAAAAACAAAAAAATTCATTAAGTTCCACATGCTGGCAGAAAATATATGCATATGTGACATTGTTACTGGCGGTATTTGCGTGAGCAGTCAACATGTTTTTTGAGGGTGCCCCTTTGCACAGGACCGGTTGAGGGCCCTGGAACCAGAACTCATGGACTTTGTGCTACAAAAAGCCATCACCCACTTTGGGGTGCTGAACAGACTATTTTGTGGAGCATTTAAATGCACAGGAGGGCATTGATGGCACCTGGCATGTGTTGTGTTGTTCTAACCACTTAACCCCCGGACCATTTTGCAGCTAAATGCCCAGGCCAGGTTTTGCGATTCGGCACTGCGTCGCTTTAACAGACAATTGCGCGGTCGTGCGACGTGGCTCCCAAACAAAATTGGCGTCCTTTTTTCCCCACAAATAGAGCTTTCTTTTGGTGGTATTTGATCACCTCTGCGGTTTTTATTTTTTGCGCTATAAACAAAAATAGAGCGGCAATTTTGAAAATTTTTTACTTTTTGCTATAATAAATATCCCCCAAAAAAAGATATAAAACATTTTTTTTCCCTCAGTTTAGGTCGATACGTATTCTTCTACCTATTTTTGGTAAAAAAAAATCGCAATAAGCGTTTATCGATTGGTTTGCGCAAAATTTATACCGTTTACAAAATAGGGGATAGTTTTATTGCATTTTTATTAATTATTCTTTTTTTACTACTAATGGCGGCGATCAGCGATTTTTTTCGTGACTGCGACATTATGGCGGACACTTCGGACAATTTTGACACATTTTTGGGACCATTGTCATTTTCACAGCAAAAAATGCATTTAAATTGCATTGTTTATTGTGAAAATGACAGTTGCAGTTTGGGAGTTAAACACAGGGGGCACTGTAGGAGTTAGTGTTCACTTTGTGTGTGTTTACAACTATAGGGGGGTGTGCCTGTAGGATTGACGTCATTGATCGAGTCTCCCTTATATAAGGGATCACTCGATCGATACGCCGCCACAGTGAAGCACGGGGAAGCCGTGTTTACATACGGCTCTCCCCGTGCTTCAGCTCCGGGGAGCGATCGCGACGGAGCGGCTATAAACGAATAGCCGCGCCGTCGTCCCGACCCGCTCCCCGAGGGGATCCGCACGCAGCGGAGGGGGTCCCGATCGGACCCCCCACCCGCTAGAAGGCAATGACGTATATATACACCCTTCTGCCTGTCCGTGCCATTGTGCGGACGTAAATAGTCGTGCGGCGGGCGTTAAGGGGTTAAGGATGCTTTATTGTGCACCAGAAAATGTCTCATCCATCAGAGGGAGAGGATGTCCATTGAGGACTGTCGCTGACTGGTCCACAATGTGCTCAAAAACTATAATCTTATGGACTTTAGGGAATACGTAAAGCCAACATTTTCAAATCTTTGATATGTGCCTGCTGTACCATGTGCTTGTATGAGAATGTCTCCTGTTCTCTTTGCATTGCTTCCTTTATGTGAAATCCCTGGTGTCCCTGCTAGTCCCTCTGATTTCCTATTAAAAACTGACTAAGCAAAATGGTCAGTTTTCTGGCTGTGCTAGGAACACAGTCTGCTTTCCTCCAGTGATTAGACTTGTGCTGACACGCCAACCCCCCGGCACAACCATTTACTGGGATGTTCAGTGTACTGCTGTTTCTCCTCCCTCAGCTCTCTGTTCTTGTGCGCTTAAAGCGGAGTTCCACCCTAAAGTGGAACTTCCACTCATCGGATTCCTCCCCCCCTCTGGTGCCACAATTGCCACTTTTCGGGGGGAGGGGGGACAGGATACCTGTCAAAGACAGGTATCCTTCCACACTTCCAGGAGTCTGGCCGCGGGCATGACATGGCCGTGACGTCACCGTGGGATCTCCCTCCTCCTCCTCCCCTGGCCGCGGGGCTAATAGGAGAGATGAGCTGGCCTCGCGCATGCGCAGTAGGGTTCCCGGCGTGAAGCCGAAAGGCTACACAGCCGTGTTCCCTTACCCGCAATGGCGACGACAGCACCCGACAGCTGATGGGAAACATCAGCTGCGGTGCCGACATCGAGGGACACCAGGACAGGTAAGTCTCCATTTATTAAAAGCCAACAGCTGCAGTATGTGTAGCTGCTGGCTTTTAATTTTTTATTTTTTTTGTACCCGGAACACCCCTTTAAAGGAACACTAAAGGTTCGTGTTTTATTAGATCAATTGATTGCTGTAAGCTAGAGCATTTAAATATCACTTACCTCGTTTTTCCTTTTGACCTCCAAAATACAGTAATCCAGGTTTGAAAATGCCATTTCCTGTCTCTCCTCTTCTTGCTTTCCACCAGCATCTGAGCCGTTTTGCATGTTGGAAAGCAGAATGTGCTCACCCCCTTCCTATGACTACAGCCCTGCGTGAAGATGCTCTCTTATCCCTCACAGGCATGGAGACTAAGCCTAATGGGAACTGTAGTTCTCCCGTCATAGTCCCCATTTGAACTTGCTCTCAAGTTTAACCCACAGCAGAAGTGCCTTTAGTAGATTAATAAAAACCAAGAAAAATCTGTGCTAGGTCAAATATAGTGTTAAAAGGTAAGCAGGCCACTCAGTCAACTATGATACCAGCTGTGAATAATAGTGTCCAAATAATAAATCATAAATGCAACAAAATGTGCAAACCAAGGTATATAAAAAAAATATAAAACATATATATAATTTGAACACCATATGAAGACTAAACAATCAGCAGCATCTCCAAATAGATCGGGGATAATAAAAATAAACAAGCATAGTGAAACCGGCTAATATTTGAATCTTTTTATTTAAAATGTATAAGAAGTACCTTAGGTAAACTTGTAAACAGGCAAAAAGCAAATCAAGACTAGCAGACTGTCGGCTCGTGAGAAGAAAACTGCACGAGTAGCGGCTTAGCAAGCGTGGTGTCATCAGTAACAGCCAATAAGGATGCGTTTCGGAATCAATGGCGTCTTCATAGGAGTTTGGCCTGCTGGTCTTTATATGCTTTTTGCCTGTTTACAAGTTGCCTAAGATACTTCTTATACATTATAAATAAAAATTCAAATGTTAGCAGGCTTCACTATGCTTGTTTATTTTTCTTATCCCCAATCTATTTGGAGCTGCTGCTGAGCAGCCATCGCCTATCTCAGAGGTCAGGTTATCTTATGCCTTTATGACCATTATGGTCCACACTATCTGGTAAGAGGCGTATGTGCATTTCGACTAAAGATCACGATAATGCCGTGCAGACAGTTCTGGAATGTTGACAGTAACTACAACTGAAATATGATCGCTCCCCATTGGCCCCTGG
Source organism: Rana temporaria (assembly GCF_905171775.1). Classification (NCBI taxonomy): domain Eukaryota; kingdom Metazoa; phylum Chordata; class Amphibia; order Anura; family Ranidae; genus Rana; species Rana temporaria. Next base: position 196,463 of record NW_024404496.1, read on the forward strand.
CAAGGTATGAGTACACAATATTTTACATACTGATTCCTTAACGCTTTCAATGCTGCACACATTTTGCCAAAGTTTCCAATAAAACATGATATATATATATATATATATATATATATATATATATATATATATATATATATATATATTTTAAGCAGGGAGTTGCAATTATTTTTATCTCACATGATACTTAGGTACCTGTTTTTTTTAAATCTATATGTTCAGTTAAAAAAAAAAAATATATATATATATATATATATATATATATATACCCAAATTCATTTGAGTGCTCCCAAAAGCCAAAGTTTTCTTATTTATTTTTTGCAAAATAAGTAAATAATTTCCCTAGAATGATTCCTTTCATTTCAGAATGTCCTAGTATGTGTTGTGTAATATATGTTTTTTGTATGCAAATGCGTGTATGTGCATGCAGGCAGGGGTCCGTTATTATTTAAATTATATTATTATATATATTTTTATTTTATTTAATACATTAAAATTGTATTCATTTTTTTAACTTAAACCCAAAGCCAAAAATGTAAAATACTTAAGTTTACCAATCATTAGATGTGTTGGCTACATTAGTTTTTTTAGGCTTTTTTCCCTCTCTGTTTTCACCTGGTAACACACAGGTATTAGAGTGCCCCCACCCTAGATGAAGGCACACAGGGGGCACCTTTAGACAGCAGCATTGTCAGTCTTGGGGGAAGGTAGACTTAGATGGAATAACAGATTTAAATACACTAACAAATTGAAGCCAAACAAGCTAGTACTGTATAAACAGTTACAGCAAACTATTTTTTTTTCTATTGGGATAGAGGTTGGTGTCCGTAGTTTTCATTTGTATTACTTTATTACAAAACATGGAAAATCTACTAACAGAGCAAATTTTTTACTGAGAACCTAAAAAGATGACAGAAACTCCTGCTAAAAAAAAAAACAGAGAGGAAGAGATGGTGGAGGGAGTGAGAGAAGAAGGAAGAGAGATGGGAAAGTAGGGGAGAGAGAGGAGGAGGGGGGAGGTTAGGGGAGAGAAAGGGAGGTCAAAAAGGGGGTGTGAGAGAGAAGGGGAGAGAGAAAGAGAGAACTAAGGGGGCAGGGGGGGGGGGTGTGACAGAGAGAGAGAGAGAGAGGAAGGTGAGGGAATGTGTGAGAGAGAGGGGTGAGAGAGAAGGAGGTGAGAGACAGGGTGAGGGAGAGGATGTAAGAGAGAAAGAGAGGGGAGTGAGAGATAAAGGGGGTTAGAGGGAGGGGAGTGAGAGAGAGAGGGGTTAAGAGATAGAGAGGATGGGGTGAGAAAGAGGGGGGTGAGAGAGAGAGGGGGGTGAGAGATAGGAGAGAGAAAGAGGGTGGGGAGAGAGAGGGGACTTAGAGATGGGGGTTGGAAAGAGAGAAAGGGGGTGGAGAGACAGGGGTGAGAGAGAGGGGGTCAGAGGGAGAGGAGACATGAGAGAATAGTGGTGAGAGGGAGAGGGGGTGAGGAAGGAGAGATGGGGATGTGAGAGAGGGTGTTGAGGGAGGAGAGTGGGTAACAGACAGAGAGCGGGTGAGACAGAGAGATAGAGAGGGGGGTGAGAGAGAGGGGGGATGAGAGAGAAGGGGGAGAGAAAGAGGGGGAGAGAGAGAGATGAGAGAGCGAGAACGAGGGTGTGAGAGAGAGAGAGATGAGAGAGAGAGAGAGAGGGGGTGAGAGAGAGAAGGGTGAGAGGAGCCAAAGAAAGAGGGTGAGGAGAGAGAGGGGGTGAGAGAGAGGGTGGTGAGAGAAAGGGGGTCAGAAGGGAGGTAAGAGAGAGAAAGAAGAGAGGGGGTGAGAGAGGGGGGAGAAAAAAAGGACGAGGTGAGAGGGAGGATAGAGGGGACTGAAAGAGAGAGGGGTGAGAAAAAAAGAGAGGGGTGAGAGAGAGTGTCTCCCTCTAGCAGCTGAAAGCTGGTGGGGGAGAGGGGGAGAAACCGGCTTTCAGCTGCTGAAGAGACCAGTACAGGGCATCGTTCTGCATTTGTGCCTCCCCGCCCCACCGATCCCCCTGCTGGCCAAGCCCCCTACAGCAGTGCCCCCTTGATGGTGTTCTCCTCCCCCTCCTATCCTGTTCTCCCCTCACCCTCCCGCCAGGTAGTGCCTGAAGTCCGCCCCTACTACAAGTTGTGAGCAGACCCAGAAACAGCTTCAGGGGGGGGGGGGGTGTGGGGGGGAACAACAGAGGGAGAGAGAACACAGTCCACACTAGCTCTCTCCTCCTCGCTCCCAGTGCTGGGCTCACAGGAGAAGGGATACAGCTGCCGATGCTCCTGTCAGCACCGCCCCTCTCAATGCGGCGCCCAGGGTAGGTTCTCCCCTGTCCCCCCCCCCCTAATTTTGGCCCTGACTGCACAAATTGTATGTGTTCATACACAGACCTTCCTGCCCCCTGGGCATAACAATCCAGTTATAGGGACACCAGGGCTGGGCAGGTTAAGGTACCTACAGATATGTCTCCTGTCCTCTCACAGCACAGGGTGGCCCGAAAAGAAGGACGTCCCCGTACGGGGGTTTCGCCCAGGAGCGCCATTCTGCCGCACTATATCTGAGTGAGCCGGTCGGGAACCGGTTGAAAACAACCTCACTTTTTTTTCTAGAACAGCCTGTATTTCTGCTGAGGTTACCTGTGTGTTTTTCTTTGTATCCCAAACAATTCTTCTGGCAGTTGTGGTTGCAATCTTTCTTGGTCTACCTGACCTTGGCTTTGTATCAGGAGATCTCTGAATTTTTCACTTCTTAATATGTGATGTGAACAGTACTAACTGGCATATTCAAGGCTTTGGATATCCTTTTATATCCTTTTCCATCTTTATAAAGTTCCATTACCTAGTTACGCAGGTCTTTTGACAGTTCTTTTCCCATCCCCATGGCTCAGTATCTAGCCTGCTCAGTGCATCCACGTGAGAGTTAATAAGCTTACTGACTATTTACTGTATATACAGACACTAATTGCAATTTAAAAGCCACAGATTTGGGAAACAAACCTTTAATTGCAATTTTAACCTGTGTGTGTGTCACCTTGTGTGCCTGTACCAAGGCTATACATTTCAGGGGATGGTAAAGTTTGATCAGGATCATTTGGGTGATTGCTAGTATCATTATTTTTTTTTTTTTTTTTTTCACTTCAGACTCTACCTCATAGAGTGCGTATTTATGCTCATGTTCTGCGTACCAGCCCATTGCATCTCTATTTTGGTTTCGCATCATTAGTGTCGCTTTTCTTTATGTGGGTTTCTCTTCCTCTTTTTTATTTTTATTTTTTTATTCCTCTTTATTTATTTATTTTATTTCTTTTCCTTTTTGTTCTGGTTTCGTTTTTTTTTTTTTTTTTTTCATATGCTATTGTATCATGCACATATACAAATAACCCTGTATGAACCCATGTATTACTCCATTTGCAAAGAGCAAACAAAAAAAAAAGAAAACCCCAAAAATTAACCATTTCAAGTTTTTACCCCCCCCTTACCCCCACCCCCCCCCCCCCCCCCGTCTCACCTTAGATATTCTCTTCAGACAGGGGTCAAGTCCTGGGGAAAAAAGTGTGGGAACTCCCACCCAAGATCCACTCCCCCACCAAAAAAAAAAAAAAAAGGATACACTCATATGCATGATTACTAAACCGCATGTTTTTTTCTAAATCCCACGATAACTCGCGGCAGACCTCCGCAATGTCTCCTGGGAACAATGACAAAAGCTCCCAGGAGACATTGCGGCATCGAGGAAGTGACAGAATACCCGCACACTACCCGATGAATCCATATACAGGAAGCGGCCAGTAACATAAAGGATTACTAAGGTTCGCCTGCCCCTGACAGTGACTCGAGCTGGGCATCGCCACTTAGTGAAGGATTGGCTTGGGCGGCTCGGCTGCTCTAGTCCTGCAAAGGGAACTGAGTTCCTGCTGTGAAAAAAGTGCAGGAACTCCGTTCCCACGCGTTCCTGCAGGACTTGAGCCCTGTCTTCAGACCTATAAATCTTTCTAATTTTCTTCTAAGGGAGCGTTTAAATTTCTTCCCTTAACTTTTCTGCGTAACTCCATGTTTTCTTGAAAAGCCTCCAGTTTTCCCATTTTTTAAGATATTATTGCCCTCTAAACCCTCTTTCAGTTCTTCCATTTTGTATGTTTCTTCGACCGCATCGATCCATTCCCACATTTGAGGGGGGTCTGGATCTTGCCACCTTCTAGGGATTAATCTCTTGGCGGCGTTCAGGAGGTGCGGTATCAGTGATTCCCTGTACCTTTTAATGCCTTCTTCTCCCCCGTGAAATAAAACGACCCATGGGTCCATCTTTATCTTTTCCTTTGTGATCTCTTCCACGCAACCCAATACATTTTCCCAATACTTTTTTATCTTGGGGCATCCCCACCAAAGGTGTGCCATATTTCCTGGTGATCTGCAGCCCCTCCAGCAGTCCCCTGTCTGCCCCTCTTTACATTTTTTTAATTTATCCGGTGTCATATACCAACCGGCAATGCATTTAAAGCACATTTCCGCCGTGCGGCTATCCACCGCGGAGGAGTGAGTCAGAGTCAACATTTTCTCTATTGTGGTCCTATCCCGCTGTGTGCCCAGTTCCCTTTCCCATTTTTCAATGAATGGAGGAATACTCAGCTCCCCCGTTTTCAATAAGATCCTATATAGTTTTGAAACAGTACCTTTAGATGTTTCTGTGGTACAGATTTTTTCCAAATCTGACAACTGGTCTCCTGACCTCAATGGTTGTGGGAGACCTTGAATAAAATGGTTTAGCTGCCGATACCTCCACTCATTGATTTCCATTAAATTTTTATCAAGTTTTAACTCCTGCAGTGTTCTAATGTGACCCTCACGCATTATGTCTCTTAATTGTGCAGTGTCTTTTTTTATCCAATGCCCCCCCACTTGTGTCTTACCCGGTGCAAAAAAATCATTGTTTTTCAGTGCTATGAGAGGTGAGTTATATTCCTTCTCAATTTTTTTATATACTATGTCCCATGTTTTCAGTGCCTTTTTTGTTATCTCGTGTATGTTTATATCCAGTGTCCTAAATTTGGGGGGGTTCCAAATTATCTTATCTAACCTTGCCTGTGATAATTCATTTTCTAAACTTACCCACCTTTTTTCTTTGACTCTAGCCCACTCCACCACTCTTGTTAATATAACCGCATCGTAATATCTCTTAACATCCGGAACGGCGAGTCCTCCCTTTTTTTTTGATTGCCTCAATGTTTGGGAAGATATCCTATGTTTCTTGTTCTTCCATATGAAATTCATAATTAATTTGTTAAGGGCCGAGAGTAGCGTTCTTGGGATGGCTATGGGGATCATCTGGAATTTATATAGGACCTTTGGCATGATGACCATTTTGCAATAGTTAATTCGTCCTATCCATGATATTGCTCTATTTTCCACCCTTTTTGTCTCTTTCTTAATTTCGTTTAACAATGGGATGAAGTTTATCGCGTAGGTTTTTTTTATTGATTTTGCTAACAAAATCCCAAGATATTTAAGTTCACTGACCCAAGCGAAACGATGGTTCATTTTCAGGGATTTTTCTTCTGTCTTACTAACGTTTATGCTCACGATCTCCGTTTTGGTGATATTTAATTTAAAATTTGAAATTTCTCCATATTCATAGCAAAGGCTTAATAAGTTTGGGATTGATGTTTTGGGTTCGGTTAAGTAGAAGAGGACGTCGTCTGCAAAGGCTGCGAGTTTGTGTTCCTCCTCTCCTATTTTGATCCCTTTTATTTTTTGACTGTTGCGAATCTTGGCTAGCAGGGGTTCCATTGACAACACAAACAACAGTGGTGACAATGGACACCCCTGCCTCGTTCCATTTTTCATTTGAAATGTTTGCGAGAAGCTACCATTTATTTTTATTTTTGCCATAGGGGACTGATAGAGGGCGGCCACCCAGTTCATCATCCCCTGGCCAAACCCCATTTCCTTTAAAGTAGAAAGCATGAGTCCCCAGTCTACCCTGTCGAACGCTTTCTCTGCGTCTATCGACAGGAGTAGACCTGGGGACCCCATTGTCCTCATTTTCCGGATTATCAAAAGTGTTCTTACTCCGTTATCTCTCCCCTCTCGCCCCTGAATGAAACCTGTCTGATCCGGGTGCACTAATTTATTCATTTCCTGTTTAACTCTCCCGGCCAATATCCTTGCAAACAGTTTTATATCAGTGTTAAGCAGGGATATTGGCCGGTAGCCCGAGCAGCTTTCCTTGTCTTTGCCTTCTTTCGGGATAACAGTAATAATTGCTTCCGAGGCCTCCGTGCTAAATTTGTACCCCTTCCCGAGGCCGTTAAAGTACTTACATAGCCTTGGTAGTAGTATCTCTTTACATCTGGGCCTGGACTTTTACCTGAGGCTGAGTTTGTTAATGCTAACTTGATTTCATTTTCCGTGATTGGCCTATCCATCTCCCCGGCATTAATTTGACTAATTTTTGGGAGTCTTGCTTCTTTTAAGAAGGTTGTGATCTTATTTTCTTTCTCTCCTATCTGCCAGTTCTTTTGTTCAACTGAATATAATTTTTCATAATATAGTCTAAATGTTTCAGCTATTTCTTTTGTTGTATGGGAAACCCCTCCTTTTTCGTTTTTAATTTTATCAATATAATTCCTTGATTTCTTTTTTTGCACCAGCCGTGCCAGATGTTTGCTTGTTTTATTTCCCCACCTATATCTTTCCCTTGCTATTGAGTTAAATTATTTTCTTGTTTCCTGATCCATGAGATCTTTAAGTTTATTTCGTTTGTTAACAAGTGTTAAGTATACATCTCGTTGCTTTGCTTCTTTTTTGTGTTTTTGTTCTAAGCTGAAGATCTCGTCTATTAGTTTTACTTTTTTACCAATCGCTTCCTTTTTTCTCCTTGCTCCTTCCGAAATCAGAACCCCTCTTATCACTGCCTTGTGGGCATCCCATAGGGTTGCCGCCGAGATTTCCTCTGTCTCATTGATCTTAAAATATTCTTCTAGTTCTTTTTTAACCCTTGTTAGGCTATTCTCCTCAATCAGTAGTTCCTCATTTAGTCTCCAGCTGTGATAGGGCCTCTGATTACCTGAGATTTTTATAGATATGCTAATGGGCGCATGGTCAGAGATCGTCATGGGCTCTATTCTCGTCTCGACCACCTCCTCCAACATTCTATGATCTACAAAGATGTGATCGATCCGAGAATAACTACCATGTACCTGGGAAAAAAAGGTATAATCTCGATGACTAGGATTAAAAATCCTCCATGTATCCACTAGCTGACTTCTATGTAAGCCAGCTTTGGCCTTTCTTAGTTGTGTATCCTGAGTTTCTAATGTCCGGTGTGACTTATCTACTTTTGGGTCCATACAAAAATTTAGGTCTCCTCCTAATATTATCTTTCCCCTACTAAAGTCTTTTAATTTCCCTAGAATTCCCAATATGTATTTCATCGGGGAGGTGTTAGGTGCATATACGTTTACAAGGGTATACTCTTCCTCCTCCAATTTTCCTCTCAAAAAGAGGAATCTCCCTTCTGGGTCCGTTAGTCTGTCCGTAAGCACAAACCTAGTTCCCCTAGCTATCCCAATTGCTACCCCTCTGGCCCTCTTGGAGATGGTGTCTCCGTAGTACCAAGTGGGAAAGTCTGGCGAGTATATCCTTACATTTGATCCTATTGTCAGATGGGTCTCTTGTAGGAAGGCGATATCTGCCCTATAATATTTCAATTCCTTTAGCACCTTATGTCTCTTGTATGGGCTGTTTAGACCCTTTCCGTTATATGAGAGACATTTAATTACTGGCATCTTCATTTTTTTTATATACTCCCTTCCATCGTCACTAAATCTGGGTCTGCAGTTTTCCCTTCTACTAGCTACGCTCTCTTCTAGTTGTCTGGGTGAGACAGGGTATCGACCCTCCCCTCCCTCCCCACCTCTAACCCTCCCCCCCTTCCCCAATGAGACAGGGTATCGGCCCTCCCTCTAACCCCCCCTTCCCCCCCTCCCGATTGGCCTCTTAAAGACCCCTGAACCAACTACCATATCTTGGTTCAGATCTCTCTGGGTGAGGTTTGGGATTTTCCTCCCCCCTCCCCTATCTTTTGGACAGAGGAGGTGGGGGGCAAATTGCACTCATCTCCCCCCATGTCCACCGTGGGGCCCTCTCGGGTCCCAGAGGCAGACAGGGGGGAGGGAGAAAAAAAAAAGGAGAAAAAAGAAAGAGAAAAAAAAAAAGAGGAGAACAAACAAACCCAGGGAGCCATCGAAAAAAAAAAAGGAATAAGGAGAGGTGATCTGGAAAAGACATGGTGTGCCTAAAGACCGGTCCGGCCAGAGAGGGAAGGAGAGGATGGGGGGCCTCCAGATAGAGCCCCCCTCTCGTACTCCCCTCCCCCCCCTAACTCCAGCCCGGCAGATCCGGCACCCGAATGTCCAGTTTCCTGCAGAACTCGTTTAAGTCCTCGGGGAATCTCAATGTTGCAGATCTTCCCTCTCTTGTCCTGATTAAGCAGGCCGGGAACCCCCAGGTGTATTTGATATTCAAATCCGTCATCTGTTTTAGGAGAGGTTTTAGCAGCCATCTCCTGGACAGAGTTTCTGGGGCAACATCGGTGAAAATCTGGAGGTTCACCCCTTCAAAAACTATCGGGGGTTGTCCCCTGAGCTTCTTCCAGATTTCTTCCCTGTCTACAAAGAATCTAAACCTTATTATAACATCTCTGGGTCGCTCCGAGGACATTCTTTTCGGGTTTCCTACTCGATGCACCCTTTCAGTCATAACTGGATTTTCCGCCGATCTTTCCAGTAGTGAATTAAATATCGTCTGTGTTATCATCCTGAGGTCTTCCCCCTTCTTCTCTGGTATTAACCTTATCCTCAGGTTTTGTCTCCGGTTTCTGTTTTCCTGATCTTCTAGTTTATAGAGAATGTGCCTCTGTTGGAGTTGAATCTGATCGATCTGATCTTTTAGTGAGTTTGACTCTTTTTCTTGTTTCTCTATTTGTTCCTCTACTGATTCAAGTCTGGAGAGCATATGGCCCAAATCAGTCCGTAGGTTCTGTATTTCACCCATTATCGTGTTTTCCATTTTTTTCAACATCTCTGCCATTTCACCCTTTAAAAGGGGCTGGGCGTCTGTTCTTTGTTCGTCCATCCTACTGCTTTCCATTGCCCCTATTGAGGACCCTTCATCCCTTGATTCCATAGATGTTTCTCTAGACGTTTCACTTTGAGGCTTCTTATTTTCAGTCTTTTTCGCTTTATGTGCTTGTTGTTGCAGCTTTGTTTCCCCCTGGGCGCCAAGCGTTCTTGGGCTTTCTCCTCGGGTCACGAAGGGTCTTATTGAACTTGTTGCTGTCGTGTTGCTTGGGATGGTGTGAGTTCCTCCCTTTGTTGATCTACTTATCATTCTGCTCATATTAATTGCCTTCCTTCTAATTCTCTTCCCCAGCTTGGCTTTTTGTTTCCAGCAGAAAAAAGAAAAATTTATTTAAACGGAGAAAAAAAAGCAGACTTAATATGGACGGGGATACTCTGTCGGGTACTGGGGGCTTCGAGGTATTTTCCCTTCCCTTCCTTCCCCTCTCCCCCCTAATAATAAAGTAGGGAGGGAAAGGAAAAAAGAAAGAAATGAAGTAGAGGCCAAAGAAAAAGCAAAAAAAAAAAAAAAGCAAAAAGGGTATGTATTATCCTCCCTTTTACCTTACCGCCCCTCTCCTCTTCCCATAGGGTTCCTCCCCTATTTCACATATGTTACATATGTTTATTAATAATTTTGGTTATCACCGGGTCTGCTTCCGAGGGAAGTAATGTCCCTTTCTACTAGAGGAATTATTTAGCCAGTGATTTCCCTGTTTAGTGTTTACTGTAAAGGCAGTCGGAAGATGGAAATAGAGTCACTTTAAGTTTCCTCTCAGTCTCTTTTCTGCCTAGTTACATGGCCTAAGAGAGTGCAAGACCACAGAAAAGGAGGAGGGAGAGTCCCGCACCACCGGAGGTCCCCAGGTCCCCAAAGTCACCCCTCGGCTCTCAATGACCCAAAGGCACAGGGACGGCCCCCCCGAGCTCCATGGTAATGTAAGGATAAGGAGAAAATATATGTTTATACGGAATTGCAGGTTTGCCTGCTCTGTGTTTCTACTGTTGAGATTTTTTTTTTTTTTTTTTAGTCTCCCTTGGTCCGTCTGTTGTCCTTATCTACCCATTTATTCGGGGTCAATCAGGGCCGGCCGCTACTGCCGATCTTTAAACTCCCGGTCTCTCTGTAGTGTGGATCCTCCTGTTCACGTATGGGGGATAATTCTATGTCCCTTCAAGCCTTGTAAAATGCCTTTCCCCAATACAATAACCTGTATTTTTTTATGTCCTATTGGGGGTATCTTCTCATACAAAGGGAGGGAGTGAATAAACGACATGCAGTGTGCAACATGTAAGGCATCAAGGACTAAATTCTCCCACCGGGTCTGATGTGTCTCTTTTTTGTAACAGTGTTCACATAGGTTAACAACAGTGTTCCCATAGATATACCACTCTTCCAAACTTCTGTGATGAAACTTTATACCGGTCTTTAAAAAGATTACCTCATATCTTCTGGGTCCACTGTACGGAGTATAGGCATATCATCCGAGCTCAGCATGTCACTGACTCACCATACTCACGTTTGTAGCCAAGCTGGGGAGCGTGTGGTCCGCGGATGCCGTCCCCCCCTGGGCTTACCCCGCTCGTCCTCCTATGCCTTTCCCCAAGCGTCTGCGTAGGCTCCGTCTGACATATGCCTCTACGTGGTGCGGCGCAGGTCAGCAGCTATCTCCGGCTATCTCCGGCTCGCATGACGGTGGGATTCGAGCGGTCTCGGCGGCTCCCTGGTAAGCCGAATAGGAGGCTGTACGGCGTGTACGCAAGCATGGGGGAAGCCTCGCTCTCACTCCGTCCTTCCTCCTATGTCTGCTATGCCTCTCCCTCCTCACCCAAGAGCGCAGCGCGTCCTCACATCCTCACGTGAGCGCCGCTAGTATCATTATGATTAAAAAAAAAGGAGCCAAACAACTATGATAATAAATGGCTTTTTATGATCACTATCCTTAAAAAAAAGAATTATCAGTCAGATTTTGAATATTATTGCCAAGATTTCACAATTTCTGCCACGGTATGCAAACCTTATACTGCGTATATTTATATACGAGGGGTGTTCAAATCAAACCAGGACTTTTAATTTTAGGGGTATAAAAAGGGATGCTAGCATGGCGGTAACACACACTGTAGTAAGTGGCAAGTGTGTCTATTACTGATAAAATTTCCCGGCGTGCATTGCTCCCACTGACGTCACTAGGACGTCAGTGGTTTCGACGTGAGCGTAACTTGCGACGCGCGGGTTTCTGAATCGGCGTACGCAAACGACGTAAAGAAATTTAAACTCGACGTGGGAACGACGGCTATACTTAACATTGGCTGCGCCTTATAGAAGCAGGGGTAAGTATACGCCGGGAAAACCGTTACGGAAATGTCGTAACAACACTGCGTCAGGTCCGCGTACGTTCGTGAATTCGCGTATCTCGCTGATTTACATATTATTCAACGTAAATCAGCGGGAACGCCCCCGGCGCCATTTTGAAATTGAAAATAAGATCCGACGGTGTAACACAGTGTAACACTGTCGGATCTTAGCCATATCTATGCGTAACTGATTCTATGAATCAGGCGCATAGATACGACCGGCACAACTCAGAGATACGACGGCGTATCAGGAGATACACCGTCGTATCTCTTTGTGAAACTGGCCCTTTGAATCTACCTATAGGTATCAGTACTTGTACCCGGTCTTAAAAAAGTGGACAACACTAGTTGTAAATGTTTCAAAGATGGCCGTGCATCCGTCAATGACGATCCCAACCATGGTGGAATGCCTGATCCTGGATAATCAACGCATAAACTGTTGTGAAATTGCACAAGAGACAAATCTTTCTCTGTATTCACTGGGATTTTCTACCCAGTGGTGCCACTATCAACAGTGAATAATACTGTGGTGTTCTGAGTGATGTGCTTACTCATCTGCGGAAAATAACAGCCTGGTTTGATCATCACTAAGGGTGCCCTGTTTCTCCAGGACAATGCACAATGCAACTCATAGTACTGCTGAGTGACCGCACTACGTGCATATTACAGCAGCTCAGCTGGGAGGTATTGTTACTAGGGTGCTCACGTGACCTCATCTGTTACTAAAAACTGGTAACCTGTAGAAATTATTAAACATCGCCTATGGAGATTTTTAAGGGTAAACGTTGTTTTGCCATTCCACGAGCGGGCGCAATTTTGAAGCGTGACATGTTGGGTATCGATTTACTCGGCGTAACATTATCTTTCACAATGTAAAAAAATTGGGCTAACTTTACTGTTGTCTTATTTTTTATTTAAAAAAAAAGTGTATTTAAAAAAAAAAAAAAAGTGCGCTCGTAAGACCGCTGCGCAAATACGATGTGACAGAAAGTATTGCAACGACCGCCGTTTTATTCTTTAGGGTGTTAAAAAAAAAATGTATGATGTTTGGGGGTTCTAAGTAATTTTCTAGCAAAAAAAAATGATTTTAACTTGTAAACACCAAATCTCAGAAAGAGGCTCGGGGCTGAAGTGGTTAAATCACAATTGGTGTCTGTGTATGAATAGTCAATGAGTACTGAAGAGATAACTTCTAATTGGACACAGGAAAAAGACGAGGCAGTGGTTGTAGCCAAATGTTATCTGTTTAATAAAAGGCGTGGGACAGAGCATTTATAGTGGGGACAATCATCCAATCACAGATAGGGAAGGGGGCATGGTTAATACATGGGTGTACATTTCCATATTATTATACCATTATACACATGGACGATCCGCCCCTCTTAAGATGGCTGAACATAAGGTTGCCCCCTGAACAGAGCTGGCTGTTTAATTAGGCAAATTAGGCGGTTGCCTAAGGCCTCGCACACACTTACCCAATGCATTACCCCGGTTTTGAGGCACAGGGGACATTAACGCTGCTGTGCTCAGGCAGCATTAAGAGCCCTGACTCAGCGTCACTAAAAACCAGTGAATATCGGTGACACCACCCCTTGTGACATTAATGACCCAGCATAACGCCAATGACGTTAAAAGGGGGCGGGTTCACCAGGTGACATCACTGGGAGACCCCCACCCCTTAGTTATTAAAAAGCAGGATCTGGGACCGCCGTGTTTAAGGGGGCTTCCAGATTCCAAAAAGCTCATTGCCCACAAACCCCCACAACCCCCGGCCAGGGTTGTGGGGAAGAGGCTCTTGTCCTTGAATTATTTTTCCCATGATGGGTGAGAGAGGGGCCCCATGTCAAGTTTTGCCTAAGGCCTCACAAAGCCTAGAGCCACCTCTGCCCCTGAAAGATGGCTGACATAGTTTCATTATTAGTAGTCACATCATATAACTGTATGACTCATAACCACGAGTTTCCACATCCCTGTCCCAATCAATGTCTGTTAGACAGTACACAGGAAAGTGGCTTGAGACATTCTAACACCTCAAGGGCTCCATATAGGAATAGCACATCTGCAAAATATGCTGTAAGTATGCTTTTGCAGAAGTTGCCATTGTATGACAAGACTTAACGCAATTTCCTTTAACCAGTGGGTTTAAGCTGAAATATATGACCCCATATGCCAGTGATGGAGAAACTTGGCACCCCAGATGTTTTGGAACTACATTTCCCATGATGCTCATGCAGACTGCATCACGGGACATGTAGTTCCAAAACATCTGGGGTGCCAAGGTTCGCCATCACTGCCATATGCAATAATGGGGTCTTTATGCTATGCCAATTACTACAACACTGAGCCATGAGGAGGTAGGAAAGAACAGTCAAAAGACCTGCGTAACAAGGTAATGAAATTTCACTCAATTTCTTATGTGTGCTAAAAGGGGGAGGAACTCAACCACATCCCCACTGCAAGCCCCACTCCCTGCACGGGAAGAGCAAGCCACATTAAAGGGTGGATGTGGCCAAATTGGTTAACAGTGGGAGGGGCTTTTAAAGGCATTGTTAAATGCCACGAGTGCATTATTCACAGAGTTCAGATGTACACTATATACAGAGTGTAGCATTCAGGGGTGCAATGTACAGGACTTAGGAGTGTGTTACATAGAGTGTGCAGGGTTCACAAGTGCACTATATACAGGACGCAAGGCTCAGGATTGCGGTACATAAAGAGTACAGGGTTCAGAAGTGCACCATGTACAGGGCACAAGGCTCAGCTGCACACTATGTACAGAGCGCAGGGTTCAGAAGTACAATATTTACAGGGTGCACAGGCCTCATGAGTGCAGTGTGCAGGGAAATCCCCCTTCACATCTGAGGTTCCCCTTCAAATCAAAGTGCCCCCTTCATCTCAGAGGTCCCCCCATCACATCACAGCCATCCCATCACATCAGAATTAGCCCTACACAATAGAGGTACTCCCATCACATCAAAGGTCCCCACCACATTAGAAGTGCCCCATGTCAGAGGTTCCATCATCATATCAGCAAAAGTCCCCCTTCATATCACAGGTATATTAAATGTTTTCGGAGCAAATATCCATATTTAAGCTACAAACATGTAGCCACTGCCAGTGCGATTAGCAATGTGTTTAAGGTATGACAAAAGGCAAAACACATACAGTATTTCTCCATTTACATGAAGGTCAGGTTACTATAACCCAGCAAAAAGTTCCCCTTTACATCAGAGTCTGCAGAATTCCCCTTACATCAGAGTCTGCAGGATTCCCCCTTACAGTGTAAGGGGGAACTCTTCAGACTCTGATGTAATGGGGAATCCTGCAGACCCTGATGTAAAGGGGAACACTGCAAACCTGTAGACCCTGATGTAAAGGGGAACGCTGCAGACAAAGATGTAAGGGGGAACGCTAGAGTCTCTGATGTAAAGGGCAATCCTTTAAACACTGATGTAAAGGGGGACACTGCAGACCCTGATGTAAACGGTAATGCTGCCGACCCTAATGTAAAGGGGAATTTTTTTGGGGTGGGCGCAAACAAACTGAAAAAAAAACCCATTAATTGCAGCTACTGTACAAATCAATTGCTGACAATGTGCCCATCAATTGCCGCTACTGTGACCATCAAATGCTGCCAGCGTGCATCCCCTGCCCGCCCGGCACTTACCTTGTCTCGGTGGGGCAGCGGTCACGGCGGCAATGTCCTCCACGCTCCTCGATCTCTTCTACCGCCCTCTGCTCCCCTACTCTGCTATGATTGGACATCTGATAGACAGTGCCTGTCGTTTCAGCCAATCAGGTGACAGGTAACAGACCCAAGCACCTGATTAGCTGAGAGGCGGATCAGTGTTACGAAAGCGATTCATTCGCTGAGTGAACAGTGAGCGGCCAGCATGGCACCCGCTATTCACCTACGGCTCTAATCAGATGATTGCAAAAAATACCCCGCCGCTGTAATTCAGGCTCCCGGAGCCCGACAAGGGGTCGGACTAGGGTGACCACATTTCCAAACTACCATTCAGGGACACCCTCCCTTCCCAAAAATCAGCTTGTGCTGTAACGAATCACAGCACAGTGATTGGACACAAGAGGCGGGATTTATGGTTTCTCCAATCACAAGCAGGGGGCGGGGACTGTGCTCCTCCAGACATTCCCGGCCAGGAAAAGTACTGTCAGTGAGTAAATCGGTGATGTGGCGGCCTTTTTTGGGGGCATTCGTTTTGCTTGGGGGGGTGGCTGTGTCAGTTTTATTACGGGACACTGTATTGTCCTGGAATGAAGGTGCCCGGGACAGACCTGCAAAATGCGGGACTGTCCCGGGAAATCCGGGACACGTGGTCACCGTAGGCCGGACACCTGAATAGGGGGTGGCAGCGACAACCACAGATAGATTCATGCAATGCATATTGGTCATAGAGCGGTGCCAGGAGAGAGGGGGGTGGCGCCCCTGCGCCCCTTATGGACGCACCGCCACTGACTCAACCGTCAGTTTTTAGACACCCCTATATAAGATCCCTTACATCTTCCTTTTACCGTATTTATCGGCGTATACCGCGCACTTTTTTGCCCTGAAAATCAGGGCAAAATCGTGGGTGCGCGATATACGCCGATACCCGCGCCGAGTTTGAATACTGCGCCGGCATATACCGAGCGCAGTACACTCGTGTATAGTCGGGCAGTCTCGGCTCCTCTCACGCTGACGTCCTGGACGTACAGGACGTGAGCGCGAGTGTAGCCGAGACTGCCCGACTATACACGAGTGTACTGCGCTCAGTATATGCCGGCGCAGTATTTAAACTCGGCGCGGGAAAGCGGGAAACGAGCGGGAAGGACGCCGCAGAAGGACGCCGGACCCGACGAAGAGGACACCCAAAGCCGCAGACGGACGCCGGACCCGACGAGGCCGCCGATGGACGCCGCGCAAGACACCAAAACTGTAAGTACAAAAATCTTTTTTCCACAGGAATTTCGGGGCAACCTTAGGGGTGCGCGCTATACGCGGGAGCGCGCTATACCCCGATAAATACGGTAATTGAGTTCATTGGTTGAAGTTACAGCATAGAAAAATAATTCTCGAAAGAAAAATTCAGTCTCACCTTTTACTGACTCCTTCCATTAAGCCAAAGTCTTCGAAACACGTCGGTTCCCTTTATCGCTCATAACGTTATACGTGTTACAAAAAATTCAAACATTGAAGTCCTAAATCCGTCCCCAAAAAAATAAATAGATCAGAGTTGGGCAACCTTAATTTTCTCATCCCAAAATTTAGCTTCAGCTGTACATAGAATACGTGGAGATGGAAGACGAAAAAGGTTTACGATGCTGTTAGACTTGTTATTTCCCTGTAAAAAAAATAAAATATAATTTTAGGAAATATCCTGATACAGAAACATAAAATGACATCTCTAATGTTACAAAATAACGCTCGTACCTTCGAAACTTCTCTGTAGACTCTAGAAGATTTCCTGGTTCTCTGCAGTTGATTGTTTTGTTGATTTGTAATACTTTCGGTTTACGCAAACCAGTCCCAACCAGTTTCAGTCTCGTATTCTTAACCCTTTGCTGACTGAACCATACTGAGTTATTGGTTTTTTTTTCGGCTTTTTTTTTTTTGCCCCGGAAAGGATTTACCCCCCTTCATGACCAGGCCATTTTTTTTCGATACGGCACTGCGTTACTTTAACCGCTTTAGCCAGGGCTGGTGCAAGGATTTTTGACACCCTAGGCTAGGGTGACCAGACATCCACGGTTTCCGGGGACAGTCCTCGGATTGAGGACACTGTCCCCTGATAGGGAGACCACGTTTCCAAACTGCCATTCAGGGACACACACACACACCCCCACCCCCTTTCCTAAAAAAAGATAATTTTTTTAAACCTTTTTTAGTGACCCCATAGATTTCACTGGTTCATCCTGGGACCTGTATTTCTTCACTGGTTGGGGGGTGGGGGGTCACATCTTCAGCTCTGAGGGGTTAATGGTGGGACCTGTAGTCCTTCACTTTTGGGGGTCACCAGGGCCGGATTTGCTCTCTCTGCCGCCCCAAGGCCAGGTTCCGCAATGCACCCCCTCCCTGCCAACCGAACCCCCCCCCCAAATCAACGGAGAATGGGCGGCACGGTTAGTTAAATTTTTTTTTTTTACTTTTTTATCACTTTTTTTTTGTAGCTTGTCGCTTACTTTTTTTTACATTTTGGTATAATTTTCTTATTATTTTCCTTATTATTTTTCTTATTCTTTACATTTTTATTTTATTAATTGAATTATTATTTCTTATTATTTATTTATTTTTTATAAATTTTTTTCACTTAACTTTTTTGCTATCATACAGGAGAAAACAAATCCCTGTGTGATAGCAATTGGAGGTGACATGTTCTCTTTATTGACCCTGTCACCTCCAAAACAGGAGTCCTAGCACTGTGCTAGAACTCCTGTCACAGCTGAGATGGGAAGAGCACAGCTCTCCCCTCTCTCTGTGTACATCGGCAGCAGGGACAGGAGACAGACTCGGTGGCCGGGGGGAGGACGGAGTCCGGAAGACAGAGCCAGCAAAGAGAGGTATGTGGGGTGGGGGGGGGGAGAGGGGAGGACGGACGGGAGCACACATTTTATAAGTGATTTCGGCGACATCGCCACAATCACTTGTTAACGAGCGAGCGAATTCCCCCATAACTTACAGCCCTTAACTGTATGTTCCCGGGGGACGGGGGACTCCATGCCACTGCCGCCCCTTGGCGCCCTGCCGCCCCAAGGCCTGGCCTCAGTGGCCTTGTGGAAAATCCGGGCCTGGGGGTCACATAATATCTAAAGATGTCCCCCCCCCCCCCCAAATTTGAAAGACTACAACACCCAGCATCAGGGCCGGCCCTACCATGGGACCCGATGGTACCATTGTACCAGGCAGCAAATTTCCTGCCCGCACGCCATCCCATTCCGCCAGCTCCACTCTCCACTGTGGGGCTAATTGCCGCCCGACCGCTCCTCCCGTTCCGCTCTCCGCTCCACTGTGGGGTTAATTGCATTAATAGAGCCTTAACAGGTCCTTTTTATACTCCTATATACATGTATAGAGCCATGATAGGTCCACTTTAGTTATCATGATATAAAATAATGGATATGGGGGCATTTTGGTGAACGTAATTTTTTTTTTTGGGGGGGGGGGGGCAGCATTTCATTCTTGGTACCAGGCAGCACAATGTCTTGGGCCGGCACTGCCCAGCATGAACCCCTGAGATCTAAGGGTGTGATCTCATAGATTTCACAGGTTTATGCTAAGACCTGTAGTTCTTCACTATTTGGGGGGCAGTCTCACATCGTCAGGGGGTCATGCTGGGACCTGTAGTCCTTAACTTTGGTGAGGTCACCCCCCCCCAAAGTAAAGGACTACCTGTCCCAGCATGAACCCCTGATATCTAAGGGTGTGACCCCCCCCCCCCCCCCCCAATTTGAAGCTCCCAGCATGAACCTGTGAGATCTAGAGTGTGATCCAATAGATTTCACAGATCTATGCTGGGACCTGTAGTTCATCACTAGTTGGGGGGGGGGTCACATCTTAAGCTCTGAGGGGTTCATGCTGGGACCTGTGTCAGTTTCATTTTCGGGACACTGTATTGTCCCAGAGTGAAGGTGCCCGGGACAGACCTGCAGAATGCGGGACTGTCCCGGCCATTCTGGGCACATGTGGTCACCCTACCTGGGACAGAAATGTCAATTGCGGGACAGTCCCGGGCAATCCGGGACACATGGGCACCCTATCCCCTGACCAAGTCTGTCCCTGGTTGTGTCCCCGGATTTGATTTGAACAGGGGCTGGGGCAATTTCAAAGACAGTCAATGCAGAATTAAAAAGAAAAAAAAAAAGAATTACAAACCCCCTGCTTGGCCTCTCCTACTAGCTTTATTTTGGTGGTATTTGATCACCTCTGCGTTTTTTATTTTTTGCGCTATAAACAAAAATAGAGCAAAATATGCAATATTTTCTACTTTTTGCTATAATAAATATGAAGATGAGTCTATAAAGATATATATCATGTCCCGCGATACTAATACTAATCAATAGATAAAATAATATCCAAATCTTTGATGATCCCCTGGGAGCACCATCACATCTATCCTAACCAAATGGAAAGAACATGGCACAACAGCAAACCTGCCAAGAGACGGGCGCACACCAAAACTCACGGACCGGGCAAGGAGGGCATTAATCAGAGAGGAGCACAGAGACCTAAGGTGACCCTGGAGGAGCTGCAGAGTTCCACAGCAGAGACTGGAGTATCTGTACAGAGGGCACAATAAGCCGTACGCTCCATAGAGTTGGGCTTTATGGCAGAGTGGCCAGAAGAAAGACATTACTTTCAGCAAAAAACAAGATGGCACATTTTGAGTTAGCGAAAAAGCATGTGGGGGACTCCCAAAATGTATGGAGGAGGTGCTCTGGTCTGATGAGACTAAAATGTAACTTTTTGTCCATCAAAGAAAACACTATGTCTGGCGAAAACCCAACACATCACACCACCCAAACACCATCCCCACTGTGAAACATGGTGGTGGCAGAGATCTGTGACGAAACCGGTAGGAGGAGTCTGAATGTCTGACGTGTAGGAAGCAGGAAGTAGTCTGGAGAGGAGATATAAAAAGCATTGTATACTGTGAAACTGGAGCTGCAGATCCAGGTTTCAGGTGACACTATCCCCCCTCAGTACTTCAGCACTTTATAAGTGAATCTTTGACTATGTAAATGTGAGTTGAATGCATATAGTGCATTTTTTACATATTAAACATTTTTAAACAGTATTACACTATTGTATGCCTCTATCGTTTTTCATATATGGTATATATGAGGAGGCTTGGAGAAAGTGACCAGGAGAGAATATGGTGCCCTTCAGGAGCAGGAGGTGACCAATGTGGAGCATCAGTATACAGCAGCAGTATAGTAAAAAGAGGCATAAGGAAGATCCCGGCCAGCTTATGTTAATTACTATAGGCTTATTTTTTAAGCCCTTAAGGTGAGGGTACACCCAGTGGGGGAGGAGAGCACACTGCATCAAGACACCTTTAGTCCCCATTCACATCTTTGTGTTTTGTCGCCTGTAGTGCGACGCCGCTGCCGCCAGAGGGATGAAAAGACATTGCCCTCTATGGAGATGGTTCACATCTCCACGCCTGTCGCCTGCCGCCTGAAAAAAGGTCCCGGACCTTTTTTCAGGCGGCTTTCGGCGTTCGGGAACCATCTCCATAGAGGGGCACATCTAGGTGGACAATCACGGCGTTTTGTCGCCGCAAATCGCGGTACAAAACGCCGCTATTTGCCGCCGCAATTCGCGGGACAAAACGCCGCGAATTTGTCTGCCTAGATGTGAATGGAGCCTTATTCATCATTTTTTTATGGGCTTTTGCTAATCTATATTTAATATATTTTTATCATTAATCATCATTTATAATATTAAGGACTGTGTGTGATTCCCGAAGCACGGGCACTTAGCTAGATTCCGGTACGGCGGCGCATCTTTCAGTATTTACGCTACGCCGCCGTAAGTCAGAGAGGCAAGTGCTGTATTCACAAAAATGTGGCCAGGGTAAGCGCGCCTAATTCAAATGAGGATGAGGGGGGCGTGTTTTATGTAAATGGGTGGTGACCCGACGTGATTGACGTTTTTTACGAACGGCGCATGTGCCGTCCATGTACATATCTCAGTGTGCATTGCTCCAAAGTACGCCGCAAGGACGTATTGGTTTCGACGTGAACGTAAATTACGTCCGGCCCCATTCACGGACAACTTACGCAAACGACGTAAAATTTTCAAATTTCGACGCGGGAACGACGGCCATACTTAACATTGACTAGGCCAGCTATGTGTTCGACTAACTTTACGCCGGAAAAAGCCATACGTAAAAAAAATGCGCCGGGCGCGCGTAAGTTTCTGAATCGGCGTATCTAGTCATTTGCATATTCTACGCCAAACTCAACGGAAGCACCACCTAGCGGCCAGCGTAAAAATTGGACCCTAAGATACGACGGCGTAGGAGACTTACGCCGCTCGTATCTTAGCCTAATTTAAGCGTATCTGGTTTCCAGAATACGCTTAAATTTAGGACGGCGTAGATTCAGAGTTACGACGGCGTATCTACTCATATGCCGGCGTAAAGCTTTCTGAATCCAGCTAACTGTCTACATTTATTTTTTATTTTTTTGCAAGTCACGTTTTTATGCTATGCATCTCAACCTGTATTGTTTTATAGCATAGGTTTTATTTATTGATTAGTATTAGTAGCGCAGCACATGATATATATCTTTGTTTTGTTCACGTTGGTTGCGGGAAGTGCAGGCAGCTGTTTTTTTTGTTTTTTTTAGTTCAGTATATGGTATTTCTTTAGTTTTGGCAGCTTACAAGGTTTTATCTACCAGTTTTTTCCTCAGAGTCTATAACTTTGTCAGTGTCCTGACTCCAGGTGTGATTCCCCTAGGGGGTGCTCCGTTGGTTGCTGTGGTCTACATGGTCCATAGAAAGATTTCTGCCAACTAGCTGGATGAACTAAAAAAGGTCCACATCCCTGAAACATAGAGTTGTGATGGAGTGAAATAAAATGTCTATGTTATCTTTCTCTTTTACCCACTCAAATATTGCTTTCTTTTCTTTTATTATTTTATTATATATGTGTGTATTTCAGTATTCACGTGAGAGACATTAGTATTATTTTCCTTGAATGAAAGTCATGACAGAGTTAATCTCAGCCTGGAATGAAGATAAGAAACAGATGTCTTTTAACTACTACGCCCCACTCCTTTACCCCCTCCTTTCTGCCCCTCCCACCATGTAAAGAAAATGGCTGCTGAAAGTCTGGAATGCGAAGCCTTGTGGCCAGGAAGAGATGTAACGAGAGAAGACCATGAGCCGGATTCAGAAAGAAGATACGACGGCGTATCTCCTGATACGCCGTCGTATCTATGCGACTGATTCATAGAATCAGTTACGCATAGATATTTCTAAGATCCGACAGGTGTAAGTGACTTACACCGTCGGGTCTTAGGCTGCAATCTCACGCTGGCCGCTAGGTGACGCTTCCATTTGTTTACGCAAGGAATATGCAAATGAGGAGTTACGCCGATTCAGAAACGAACGACCGCCCGGCGCTTTTTTTTCACGTCGTTTGCGTTTCCGGCGTATAGTTACCCCTGCTATATGAGGGGTAAGTGCGGCGTATCCTATGTTAAGTATGGCCGTCGTTCCCGGGTCGAATTTTGAATTTTTTACATCGTTTGCGTAAGTCGTTCGCGAATACGGATGGACGTAATTTACGCTAACGTCGAAACCAATGACGTCCTTGCGATGTCATTTGGAGCAATGCACGCTGGGAAATTTTGCAGACGGCGCATGCGCAGTTCGTTCGGCGCGGGGACGCGCCTGATTTAAATTTTACACGCCCCCTAGCCGCGGAATTCGAATTCCGCCGGGGGATTTACGATACGCCGCCGCAACTTTACAGGCAAGTGCTTTCTGAATAAAGCACTTGCCTCAAAAACTTGCGGCGGCGTAACGTAAACCAGATAGGTTACGCGGATCTAAAGAATCTGGCCCCATATGTGGATGAGCCAATCAGATGCACCCATATGTGATGATGTATGCTTATGTCATTTTGGCTATAAAAGCTGTAACTTGAATAAAGGGCTTCCTGTTGAGAAGGAGCGTTGTACTGACCAGGGTGTGCAGTGTAATCTCTCCAGCATGCATGCTCTCACACCATCATGAATTTGGTTCAGCGGCAGAATAGAACATGTATCCTGGAATTGGTCCATGGAAAAATCTATTACAGAGTGAAAAAGGGTTCCTCACATGGTGGGATTTTAAACAGACCATAAACAGTAGTAGACTTATAAAAATAAACATTTATTAATACATAGAATACATGGTACAAAATATGATAACAATAAACACATTATGGAGAGAACAGCATGAGACCAGCTAGTGGAATGGCCCAGATCATCTGTCAAGGAGATAGGAAAAGCCTAATGTCTTTCAACATACAAAATGAGAGACTTCTTCAGGGACAATAATCTGGGGAATTCCAGATAAATAAATGTAATCCCATGTGTATGTGTTAATGATTCAACCAAGAGAGATCATAACTCAAAGGATGAGAAGGACCGTCATAGTTGCGCCAAGCAGACAGGACAGAAGAAAGATGGAAATGAACAAACACAACCCCTGTATCAGGACGTGAACTCCCAAAAGGGGTCCAGGGCGTATGGAGGACCCATGCAGTGTGTCCTATGACCCCAAGAGTCTATATCCAAAGGGGTATGGGAAATCATTGAATACAGAGATATTGTAAAAGGTGCTTATCCAAAAGACCATGTCAGATTGAAGTCATAGGTGTGCGCAGCCCATTGTATTAGGGTGTGCACCCCAAAGCTCAAACACACCCCTTTCTCTGCAGCCTCAGCTGCACTATACAGGGAATGAATGGGAGGAGCTTTGTGCTGAGCAGCTTCCTGTTCATTCACAAATTGAAGCATAGTAATCACAGTTTAATATGCTTCAGCTATGAATGAACATAGAGAGCAAATGTGTTCATTTAGAAAAAGAAAGGGGCCAGTAAATGACATATTGACTAGCCCATGGGTGCTCAACCTGTGGCCCTCCAGCTGTTGCTACAAGTCCCATCATGCCTGTGCCTTTGGGCGTCATGCTTGTAACTGTCCACAGCTTGCAATGTATCATTGTCCCGGCTGGAGGGCCACAGGTTGAGCACCCGTGGGCTAGCCCTTTCCGCTGCTCTCCATCCTGAAACATCCCCCATAACAGCCAGTGGGAGAGGAGAGGAAAGAAACCAGTAGCACTGCAGGGGTGGGGCGCAACACAGAGGGAATTATATTCAAGCTGTCTTGCATACACACTGTCGCACCAAATTCTGACTGTCCAAAACGCGGTGACGTAAAACTCTACGACGAGCCGAGAAAAATTAAGTTCAATGCTTCCGACGATGCGTCGACTTGATTCTGAGCATGCATGTTTTTTTTTCTCTGTCGGAGTTCACTACAGACTAACGGAATTTCCAATAGAATTTTTTTCCGTTGGAAAAAAAAGAGAACATGTTCTCTTTCTAAATTCAGACGTAAAAAAAAGTCAGACGGGGCACACACACGGTCGGAATGAATTCCATCGAAAATCCCGTCTGACTTTTTCCATCGGAAATTCCGATCGTGTGTACAAGGCATAAGTCTGTTGTTGCAGTTTACACCCAGGCAATGAAAAAAAGCCTTATCATTAGGGCCTCCCACTTTTATATCACCACACAGAATGGAGGGCAGAGACCAAAAATGCCCGGGAAAGTGCTGCAAATCCTGTACTTTTTTATCTTACGGCGGCGTAGCCTAAAGCGGGCGGGCGTAAGGGCGCCTAATTCAAATGTGTTTGAGGGGGGCGTGTTTTATGTTAATGAGGCTTGACCTCACGTTTTTTACATTTCTTCGAACTGCGCATGCGCCGGGCGCCTACATTTCCCAGTGAGCATTGCGGCTAAGTACGCCGCACGGGCCTATTGAATTTCGACGCGGGAACGGCGGCCATACTTGACATTACTATTCCAATAGGGCCTAGCTCTAACTTTACGCGGCCTATCTCTTACGCAAACGGCGTAAAAGTACTGCGTCGGCCGGGCGTACGTTCGTGAATCGGCGTTTTTCCTCATTTACATATTCTACGCCGACCGCAATGGAAGCGTAGCGGGCATCCAAAATATTGCAACCTAAGATAGGACGGCGCAAGCCGTTGTACCTTATATATGTTTAAGCGTATCTCTGTTTGAGCATACACTTAAACATATGGCGGCGTAGATTCTGAGTCAGGTCGGCGTATCTACTGATAAGTCGGCCTAACTCTTACTGAATCTACCTATAAAACTGATGTATCTAGCTCCATATGGTGGACTTCTTATGCTTAGTACACACGATTGGTTTTCCCGACGGTCAAAAGACCGCCGGGAAAACCAAGGGGGAAACCGGCTCGGTCCCTTTTCCCCTATACACACGGACGGTTTTCCCGACAGGAAAACTGCCAGAAGAACTTTGGTTGGGAAAACCGGCCGTGTGTATGCTCCCTTGCAGGGTTTCCCATAGGAAAACTGCGGGGGAAAAAAACGATGCGATTTGCGGCGAGAAAAAAAGAGAACATGTTCTCATTTCTAAACCTGCAGTTTTCCTGTCGGGAAAACTGCTAAGGAGCATACACACGTCCGGTTTTCCCGGCCAAAGGAAAACACGGCAGTTTTCCCGACGGGAAAAACGATCGCGTGTACTAGGCATTCGACTTCTAATGCCGCGTACACACGATCGGAATTTCCGATAGCCTAAAATCCAATGGAATTGTTCGTGTCAGAATTCCGTTCAAGCTGTCTTGCATACACACTGTCAGACCAAATTCCGACCGTCCAAAACGCGGTGACATAAAACACTACGACGAGCCGAGAAAAATGAAGTTCAATGCTTCCGAGCATGCGTCGACTTGATTCTGAGCATGCGTGGGGTTTTTCTCCGTCGGATTTGCACACAGACGATAGGAATTTCCTATTGTTTTTTTTTTTCCCCATCGGAAAATAAAATAAAACACGTTCTATTTCTAAACACAGACGGAAAAAAGTCTGATGGGGCCCACACAGTCCATCAGACTTTTTTTTCATCGGAAATTCCGATGGTGTGCGCGGGCATAACAGTATAGTACCCAAAGTATTTGAGGTCCCTTCTTGCGGATGATGTAACTCAATGAGACGTGAGACACATTGTAGGTTTATTTATTAAGGGAACTTACATAGCACCATAAATTTTACACAGCACTTCACATATATTATACATTTACATCAGTCTCTGCTTCCAAAGAGCTTACAATCTATGGTCCCTACCTTACATTTAGACATGGTCTACTAGCATGTCTGAAGTGTGGGAGTAAACCACTCAGGCACAGGGAGGACATGCAGGGGCAGATCCACATAGATCGTCACCCGCGCAGCGTATCAGAGACGCTACGCCGCCGTACCTTACCTGGCTTTATTTCGAATCCTTAAAGATTTTGCGCCGTAAGTTACGGCGGCGTAGTCTATCTCTGGCGGCGGAATTCAAATCGGCGATTAGGGGGCGTGTTTCATTTGAATGAAGCGCGTCCCCGCGCCGAATGAACTGCGCATGCGCCGTCCCTAAATTTCCCGCCGTGCATTGCGCTAAATGACGTCGCAAGGACGTAATTTTTTTTTAACTTAGACGTGAATTACGTCCATCCCGATTCACGGACGACTTACGAAAAAAAAAAAAAATCAAAATAAACGCGGGAACGACGGCCATACTTAACATGGCAGGTCTAACTATACGCGACGAAATACCAGCTTTAACTATACGCCGGAAAAAGCCGACTAGAGACGCCGTAAAAAAATGCGCCGGCCGCTCGCACGTTCGTGGATCGTCAGAAATAGCTAATTTGCATAACCGACGCGGAAAACGACGTGAACGCCACCCAGCGGACGCCGAAGAATTGCATCTTAGATCCAAAGGCGTACGAAGCCATACGCCTGTCGGATCGAACCCAGATGCCGTCGTATCTTGGTTTGAGGATTCAAACCAAAGATACGACGCAGGAAATTTGAAAGTACGCCAGCGTATCAGTAGAAACGCCGGTGTACTCGTTCTGTGGATCTGCCCCACAAACTCCAGGCAGGTAGTGTCGTGGTTGGAATTCAAACCAACAAGCCTAGTGCTAACCATTTTGTCCCATTGCTGTTTGTTTGCTGACTGTTGTTGGTTGTTTTCTGTATTTGTTTTTCCCCTTTTTTTATACAATATTCAAGTATCAATACAAAAGATATCTTTAAAAAATAGAACTCTGCAAGTGCTGATTGATAATTATAAAATCACTCCCATTCATATCCAGTTCGCACATGGACACAGACAAACAGCTATTTCTTCACAATAACAAAAGGTAGGAATTTACAGAAATGTTTATTAAAATCCCTGTATATGTACATATAGTAGATCACCCAGAGGGGAACATTTTACATTTTTACATGGAATGACTTTTTAACCACTTCAGCCCCGGGAAGATTTGGATGCTCAATGACCGGGCCATTTTTTGCAATACGGTGTCGATTTAACAGACAATTGCGCGGTCGTGCGACGCTGTACCCAAACAAAATTGACGTCCTTTTTTCCCCACAAATAGAGCTTTCTTTTGGTGGTATTTGATCACCTCTGCTGTTTTTATTTTTTTGAGAGAGAGCTTACAACCACTTTAATGCATTCTATGCATTAACCACTTGCTTACTGGGCACATATACCCCCCTCCTGCCCAGGCGAAATTTCAGCTTTCGGCACTGTCACGATTTGAATGACAATTGCGCGGTCGTGCGACGTGGCTCCCAAACAAAATGTACGTCCTTTTTTTCCCCACAAATCACCTCCAGCCATCTGTCGGTTCTCTGTGCTAATTGACCCTGTTATTGTGTGAAGATGTCCTGTGTTTACACTTATGATAATATGTATTGAATGAATGAATGAATAAGAAACTTATATAGCGCGACACATGCAAACTTAATCGCCTCTGGGCGCTTGTTGTTCCTGTCTCTTTTGATATCAAAAGGGATGAGTCTTGATCTTTCTCCTGAAGGCTAAGTGGTTCTCCTCCAACCGAATGCCGGTTGGTAAAGCGTTCCATAGTCTGGGACCTTGGACCACGAATCTCCTTTGTCCTTTGGACTTATAGTTGGCTTTCGGTATCTGGAGAAGATTTTGATTGGTGGATCGCAGAACGCGATTGGGATTATGAGCTTTTATTTTTTCGCATAGATAATGGGGAGCATTCCCATGGATACATCTATGCGTTAGACAGAGTGCTTTAAAAGCAATTCTGTCTTTTACTGGTAACCAGTGAAGGGTTCTCAGTGCAGGTGAGATTGATTCCCAGGACTTTTTCCCAGTTGCATAGCAGGTGAGCGAGGAGACGTGACGTCTACTCTGAAAGGTCACTTTATGAGTCGCCTAGTCTGGGTAAATGCTTACTGGGCACATATACCCCTCTCCTGCCCAGGTGAAATTTCAGCTTCCGGCACTGCGTCGCTTTAACTGACAATTGCGCGGTCGTGCGACGTGGCTCCCAAACAAAATCGACGTCCGTTTTTCCCCACAAATAGAGCTTTCTTTTGGTGGTATTTGATCACCTCTGCGGTTTTTATCTTTTGCGCTATGAACAAAAATAGAGCGTCAATTTTTTAAAAAAAACACAATAGTTTGTACTTTTTGCTATAATAAATATCCCCCAATTTTTTTTTTTTTTTTGAAAAAGCAAATTTTTTCCTCAGTTTAGGCCGATACGTATTCTTCTACATATTTTTAATAATAAAACCTCAAAATAAGCGTATATTGATTGGTTTGCGCAAAATTTATAGCGCCTACAATATAGGGGAAAGATTTATGGCATTTTTATTATTTATTTGTTTACTAGTAATGGCAGCGATCATCGTTTTTTATCGGAATTATGGCAGACACATCGGACACATTTTTGGGACCATTGACAATTATACAGCGATCAGTGATATAAAAATGCATTGATTACTGTGTAAATGTCACTGGCAGGGAAGGGGTTAATACTAGGGGCCGATCAAAGGGTTAAATGTGTTTCCTTGTGTATTTCTAACTGTAGGGGGATGGCAGTGACTGTAGGAAATGACAGATCGTTGTTCCTACCTATTAGGAACTCACGATCTGCCTCTCCTCACAGAACAGGGATTTGTGTGTTTACCTAGTTTTGGCTCTTGTGCCTGCGAACGCGCATGGCCAGCGGTCATCGCAACCGAGGCCACGTGCATCAACATCCCTGCAGTGCGCCTGCTATCCCGCTTAACCAGTTGCCGACCGGCCGCTGCAGTTTTACGGCTGCAGGTCGGCTTGGCTGTGCAAAATCACGTAATATTACATGATTTTGCATTTCAGCCACTAGGGACGCGCCCTGCTCGCCACTGGGCACCCGCGATTGCTTATTACAGAGCGAGAAGCGGGAGCTGTGTGTGTAAACACACAGCTCCCGGTCCTTTCAGGGGGAGAAATGACCGTTCGTCTGTTCGTACAATGTATGAACAGCGATCTGTCATTTCCCCAAGTCAATCCCACCCCCCTTCAGTTAGAACACACACATGCAACATAATTAACCCCTTCCTCGCCCCCTAGTGTTAACCCCTTCCCTGCCAGTGACTTTTTTTTACAGTAATCAGTGCATTTTTATAGCACTGATCACTATAAAAATGCCAATGGTCCCAAAAATGTGTCAAAAGTGCCCGCCATAAGGTCGCAGTACTGATAAAAATCGCTGATCGCCGCCATTACTTGGAAAAAAAAAATATATTAATAAACATGCCATAAACCTATCCCCTATTTTGTAGACGCTATGGCCCAGATTCACGTAGGATATACGACGGCGTATCTCCAGATATGCCGTCGTATCTCTGAGTCTGAGGCGTCGTATCTTGGCGCCTGATTCAAAGAATCAGATACGCCAGAATTTGTATAAGATATGACCAGCGTAAGTCTCCTACGCCGTCGTATCTTAACTGCATATTTACGCTGGCCGCTAGGGGCGTGTATGCTGATTTACACCTAGAAATATGTAAATCAGCTAGATACGCCAATTCACGAACGTACGCCCGGCCGACGCAATACAGATACGCCGTTTACGTTAGGCTTTTTCCAGTGTAAAGTTACCCCTGCTATATGAGGCGTAGATGAGGCATACCAATGTTAAGTATGGACGTCGGGCCAGCGTCAAATTGTCCGTCGATTACGTCGTTTGCGTAAGTCGTTCGCGAATAGGGCTGTGCGTAATTTACGTTCACGTCGAAAGCATTGGCTTTTTGCGGGTTAATTTGGAGCATGCGCACTGGGATACTTTCACGGACGGTGCATGCGCCGTTCGGAGAAAGCGTCAAATTACGCGGGGTCACAATACATTTACATAAAACACGCCCACATCTTCCACATTTGAATTAGGCTGGCTTACGCCGGCCTATTTACGCTACATCGCCGCAAGTTTGCTTAGAGAATACTGCACTTGCCTGTCAAAGTTGCGGAGGCGTAACGTAAATAGGATACGTTATGCCCACATAAAGATGCGCTCTCCTACGTGAATCCGGGCCTATAACTTTTGCTCAAACCAATCAATAAACGCTTATTGTGATTTTTTTTATGAAAAATATTTAGAAGAATACGTAAAAAAGTTTAGAATAGTTTTTTTATATATTTTTGGGGGATATTTATTAGAGCAAAAAGTAAAAAAATATTCATTTTTTTTTTCAAAATTGTCCGTCTATTTTTGTTTATCGCGCAAAAAAATAAAAACCGCAGAGGTGATCAAATACCACCAAAAGAAAGCTCTATTTGTGGGGAAAAAAGGACGTCAATTATGTTTGGGAGCCACGTCGCACAATTGCAAGTTAAAGCGACGCAGTGCCGAATCGCAAAAAGTGGCCCGGTCATTGACCAGCAAAATGGTCCGGGGCTGAAGTGGTTAACGGGACCGACGTACAGCTACGACGGTTCGCAGGATCGTGCTGACCTGCGGCAGTATAATGACGGCGGCTGGTCGGCAAGTGTTTTTTTCGATGGTTGTGAGTATATTTTTTTCTTTATTTTGAATCCGTATTGTAATCCCTGGGCATGCAGTGCCCTGACTATTTATCCCTGAGCTTATTGTTCTCTAAAATGGATTGGTCTCTAAAAGTGGGTTAGGGAGATCCAAACCCCTTCTTGCAGAGTGTTTGTGGCACAGCAACTAGTGTTGACAGCCATGCCAGGAGCCACTCCTACTGCCTGTCAATTTAGGATGAGGGAAGCTGCTCCTCTCTCGGCTGGGTCATATGACTGAAGCCGTGGCAGAGAAGCCCCCCTCTGAATAGACAGGCTGCAGGGGCGATCTGGAGAGAGTTCAGACCCCCTATCCCTCTCTTTATCTACGCCTCTTTGAGATATGCTGGCAGTGCACCCTCCCCGCATTTATGGCAAATATTTAGCACCACACAAATGCTACATAAATATTTCTAGACTCAAAGAGCTAAATTATAAATCATTTTTATTTACAATGCCTATTAAAAATGTACAAAAGAATACTTTTTTTTCTGTACCTTAAAGTGGATGTAAACCCCTCTCTCATCCTTTCTAAACTCCCCCCATAGTGCTGACCTATAAGGATATAGACGCCTCCTGCATGTATGCTCACCTGTCACATGTCTCCCCTCTGTCTGTTATAAGAACTGAAAAACTGCAGATTCTGTGGGTGGGTCTGTTGTCTGGAGCTCGTTGGGTGGAGTCATGATGTCAGTAGACTCCCCGCCCACCTCTACACTCCCCTTGTCAACATGCATTTTTTCCTATGTATTCCTTACACTAAATTCTGCTTTCGGTCCAAGGACCACGGCTCTGGAATGCTCTACCCACCACCATCCGCTTGGAGGAAAACCATCCGGCATTTAGGAAAAAACTAAAGACCCACCTCTTCTGAAAGACCGGTACGACGCTGGATTCCAAGCGCCTTGAGGCGATTAAGTTCGCATTTGCTGCGCTATACAAGTTACTCACTCACTCACTCACGATCACGAACATCCAGTCAAAATCCAGAAAAGTAACCACATGACTTCAGAAAAGGAGTGGGGGTGGGAATCAAAAAATAATGCCGGTCTCCAGGCTAGTGCATGAGATATGTAAATCGCCTGTCACTCACAGCAAGGGGGGCGGAACGGACTAAGGTTTTTCTCTGTACGTTCGTTTTTTAATTTAACTGAACAAAAAAAGAGAATTGCTCAGAGCTGGATTAACTCTGTGCGGCAAGACTGGGCACAGATGATAGGAAATCTTATACTCTACATTGTGACATCAAAAAATAAATAAATAAATGTTTTCGGGTTTAAAACCACTTAAACCAATGATGTTGCATCATGTACAATATGTTACAATTACAATGGTGTCCAACCCAGGGAGAGAATTGTAATTGGACAAGGTGCAGAAGAGGTGTACATGATGTCACAATCTACTTCCATCTAATCATAGAATGCCTAATATTCACTGAAAGAAATTTGATTGGGCCTAAGCAGTTATTTTATTTTTGGAAAATAGTTAAAAGCCCATGTGAGGTTCTTTTTTAGTATTTTGCGGTTCTTCACTCTTTGTTCTGGAAACACAACAGATAATTCCCCTCTAAGGGTTCATTCACATCCGTGGTCAGGAGATGGCAAAAACAGACAGTTGAGCCCCCAATCGCCCAGCTGTACGCATGTCACAGCAAAAATCTACCGTATATACTCGAAGTATAAGCCAAGTTTTTCAGCAAATTTGTTTGTGCTGAAAATGCCCCCTCGGCTTATACTCGAATTACCTTTTTGTGCCTGATCTCCCGGACTTTGGGGACCCGGTACCGGCCGGCCGTAGGTCTCCTGGACCCAGAACTTGGCACACATGTAGCCCCACTCTCTACAAGTGTTGAACGTTTGCTGTCTGGGCGACCTACATCTGGGAGCACCGATTTTTCAAAGCTGGGCATCCCTTCCATAGACTCCCATGTTAAACGTCAGTCTAGTCATGGGCACAGTGAGGCATGGGCACAGTGAGGCATGGGCACAGTGAGGCATGGGCACAGTGAGGCATGGGCACAGTGAGGCATGTACACAGTGAGGCATGGACACAGTGAGTCATGGGCACAGTGAGTCATGGGCACAGTGAGTCATGGGCACAGTGAGGCATGGACACAGTGAGGCATGGACACAGTGAGGCATGGACACAGTGAGGCATGGGCACAGTGAGGCATGGACACAGTGAGGCATGGGCACAGTGAGGCATGGACACAGTGAGGCATGGACACAGTGAGTCATGGGCACAGTGAGGCATGGGCACAGTGAGGCATGGGCACAGTGAGTCATGGACACAGTGAGTCATGGACACAGTGAGGCATGGACACAGTGAGGCATGGACACAGTGAGGCATGGACACAGTGAGGCATGGGCACAGTGAGGCATGGGCACAGTGAGGCATGCACATGAGCAAAGTGAGGCATGGACACAGTGAGGCATGGGCACAGTGAGGCATGGGCACAGTGAGGCATGGACACAGTCATGGGCACAGTGAGGCATGCACGTGAGCAAAGTGAGGCAGCAGGGATGCCTGAAACTGTTATTCATATATAAACCTATGCACCATTACCTTTTGGAAAAAAGGTTTCGTTCAAGTATTTAGGGAGTGGAACACATTTGTATATACAGTGTGTATAGAAAAGAATCCCCTCTTTAAAATAATCACATTACCTTGCAGCCTGTATTTACTCAGTACAACTTATAACATTGAAGTGAAAGATATAACACGAACATGTCAGAAAAAATAAAAAAAAAACAGAATCATTGAGTTGGAAAAATGATCACCCCTCTCCTAAAAATGACTTATAAACTCAATCAGGTGTAGCTAATTACCTTCTCCATGGCACACAAAGCCATTTATCTTTCAACTGTGATCAGATGTGGTCATTTTGATTAGCTCAGCATGAAAAGAGCTTTCCTGAAGCATTTCAGTCCCTGTAATGCAACTGAAGCAAACAACCAACTATGGGTGGCAAGGCACTGTCACCGGGATCTATGGGATATAGTTGTTGACAGGCACAAGTCAGGAGATGGTTACAAAAATACACTATATTTTCAAAAGTATTGGGACACCTGCCTTTACACGCACATGAACTTTAATGGCAATGTCTTAGTGTGCAGGGTTCAATATTAAGCTGGCCTTTTCAGCTATAACAGCTGCATTTCTTCTGGGAAGGCTGTCCACAAGGTTTAGGAGGGTGTCTATGGGAATGTTTGACCGTTCTTCCAGAAGCCCATTTGTGAGGTCAGGCACTGATGTTGAACGAGAAAGTCTGGCTCACAGTCTGCGCTCTAATTCATCCCAAAGGTTCTATCGGGTTGAGGTCAGGACTCTGTGCAGGACAGTCAAGTTCCTCCACCCCAAACTCACTCATCCATGTCTTTGTGGGCTTTACTTTGTGCACTTTATGCTTTATCAATGCCTAGAAGAACAGTAAAGTCTATTATTGAGAAGCGGAAGTACAACACAGACCCTCCCTGGATCAAGACGTCGCTTCAAACTGCATGAGAGAGCCAGGAGGAAACTGGTCAGAGAGGCCACCAAGAAGCCTACAGCAACTCTAAAGCAGTTGCAGGAATTTATGACAAAGAGTGGCCATTACGTGCATGTGACAACAATATCACAAATTCTCCACAAATGTGGCTTGTATAGGAGGGATGCAAGAAAAAAATTTGGCCGTTTTTCAGAACCCGAAAAATGCTCTGAAGCTCGCACACGATCGTTTTAATGACAATAAAAAAAAAAAAACGTTGTTTTTTAGAACCCGAAAAACATAGAAAAGTTAGAGCAAACATGTTCAAACAATTAGGACGAGGCCTATAAGGCCTTGTACACACGACCGAACATGTCCGCTGAAACTGGTCCGCAGACCAGTTTCCGCGGACATGTCTGACCGTGTGTAGGGCCTAGCGGACAGTTTTCCGGCCTAGCGGACAGGTTTCCAGCGGACAAAAGTTTCTTAGCATGCTAAGAAACTTGTCCGGTGGAAACCTGTCCGTCGGACATGTCCGATGGTTAGTACACCTAACCATCGGACCGAAATCCCCCTCATGCTTCAAAGTGATTCGTCGCATGCGTGGAAGCATTGAACTTCCTGGTTCGCGCATGTCGCCGCCGCCACGTCACCGCGTTTTCTGTCCGCGGGGAATTTGGTCTGATGGTGTGTACACACATCAGACCAAAACCTCCCAGCAGACATGTCTGATGAAAACGGCCCGCGGACCGTTTTCATCGGACATGTCTGGTCGTGTGTACAGGGCCTGAGGGATTTGTACTTATGTCAAGCTTGTGGTAAATAGAAGTTGTAGTAACAACTGATACTTGCATATCACAGGTACTATAGTTGAGATAGTAGTACTTGCGTATGAGAGGTAATATAGCTCAGGTAATCATAGTTGCATACATGAGGTAAATACTGTAGACGTGATAGTAGTTGCATGTGAGAGGCAATATAGCTCAGGTAATTACTGTATAGTTGCATACATGAGGTAAATATTGTAGACGTAATGGTAGCTGCATGAGAGAGGCAATATAGCTCAGGTAATTATAGTTGCATACATGAGGTAAATATTGCATCAGTATTTTGAAGGTAGCTGACCCTTTAAGGTACTCCTTAGCAAACAGCCTTTAGCACAGTAGTATCTCCTAAATAATATGTCGATATCCAGACGGCATATTTAGTAACACAATTGTAATAACTGAAACACTAGCAGTAGATCTTCTATAGGACTAAAAGTGCTACAATGGTTACTTAGGCTTCTTATGCAGGAGATTGAATATCCGTGGTGCAAGGTGTTCGACAAAAGCCTGAAGGTTTTCCCCAGCAATGCTCTGTTGTAGTGGGTGCATTAGCACCAAAGTAGTAGTTGTTTCCTGGAGCGGTGTTGCAGCATAGGGAGCTAAGATAGCGGCATGTGTAGCAAGGCCAGGCTACGGCTGACAGGCTACGGATGACAATAATAGAACAGGGATTGAGTGTGAAGTCAATGCCTTTATAGGCATGTCAGCAGCTGTAGTGCATCACACTAGATTTGAAAGGAGCGCCATTCTAGGCGCACTTCCGCGTTCCACGGTGGAACACACAGGGTGCCGCGCGATGACGTCCAGCACGGAACGCATTACAAGGAAGTAACAGGCGCGCGGAGCGCCTGTTACAAAATGTAACTGAACTTGAGCAGTTCTGCAAAGAAGAGCGGGCAAATATTGTAAAGTCTACATGTAAAAAGTTAGTAGAGACAAATCCCAACAGACTAAAGGAATTAAAGCAAAAGGTGGTTCAACGAAATACTGACACAAGGGGGTGATCCTTTTTCCAACTCAGTGATTCTGTTTTTGATTTTTTTCTGACACGTTGGTATTTTATCTTTCACTTGGATGTTATAAGTTGCACTGAGTACAACAAAAACTGTGATTCTTATCTATTCCATATACACATGTATAAACATATACACACTTATAAATAATTTACATACGTGCAGAAACCATGCACATGAAATAAAATGTTTTTTTAAAAAAAAAGCTAATATATGCCCTGAAACCCTATTGGTCTCTCTTTTATTATCTAACCAAAGAATTTCCCCCCAAAATCCAGGAGGATGGTGGCCCTTTTTTCCATTAGTTTGGATCAAATGAAAACAGACAGGCATTCCCTTTCCACCCGATTTCCCCATAGAAGAGAGTGGGACTGTGCCCGTGTCTGCTCTGTACAGTGAGTGGACAGGGACCTGCCATCTGCCTGCTCAGCGGGGGTCAGCGAATCGATCCCCATGCAAGATGGAGGCGCCCGTGTGAAAGTGGAAATCCAGTATCAGAAATTGTTACATTTTTTTGCTAATTCCCTCTAATGTTCTCCAGAATTTGTGCATTGTATCTCTTCCTTCTAAGATGTATTTATTTACTATGATCCTCGCCTCCAGGATCACTTCATGTCTGCTATGAATATATCTATCTTTACTACTGACCATAATATTTGAAGGACATTCGACCTAGAAGTGAAAATAGCTTAGGACATTCAGTTTGCCCCATTCTTACAATAGCTGGTTAGTTTTCACAGAGGTACATGCAGTTACTCAGGACAAATAGCTATGCAATGTTTTTTTACAAATACACCCCTGAGTATTTCCTTTTACAGCTTTTACACCAGGGCTCATTCGGTGAGGGCTGCTTTGTTCAATGTCTTCACCCAGGACCTAAAAGAGAGAGAAAAAAATGATAAGAGATGACCAAGTGATTATTGTAGCTGCAAGAAATCAAGATTGCAGAGTATGAATTTCAAAGGTGTGCACCCCTCACATTTGTGTAAATATTTTCTTCTATCTTTTCATGTGACAACACTGAGAGCCCATTCACACTGGGGTAACACGACTTCCAGCGCGACTTTGGGAAGCAACTTGGACACACCTTGAGTATGAATCACAGCGCGACCTAAGGCGACTTCAGCGCAACTTACAACGCGACTTGAAGTCACCTCCAGGAGGAGGAACGGGGTTGGGGACGAGCGAGCCCCCCCCCCCTGAACCGTGCCAGGGGGCATGCCCTCAACATGGGGTGGGGGGTGGGTGCTTTGGGGCAGGGGGGTTGTCGGGGCCTGCAGGCTTATCGGAATCTGGGAGCCCCCTTCAATAGGGGGCCCCCCACTCTATGTGAATGAGTATGGGGTACCCCTACCCATTCACCTGGGGGGGTAAAAAGTGTCAAGAATAAAAACACACAAGACAGGTTTTTAAAGTAATTTATTATGCAGCTCCGGGGGTCTTCTTCCAACTTCGGGGGTCTTCCGACTTCTACGCTCTCTGGTTCTTTCTGCTGGGCACCTCTGCTATCTTCTTCCAGCTCTTTTACAAGCAAGGGCCTTCTCCCTCCTTCTGATTTTGGGGGGTCTTCCGACTTCTCCGCTCTCTTCTCCCGCTCTCCGGTTCTGCTCTCCCTTCTGCCGGGCACCTCCGCTGTCTTCTTCCAGCTCTTTTACCAGTGGGGGCCTGGTCTTCTGCGTCGCCTTCTTCCCTCTTCTCTTCTTCGATGTTGACTCAACGCTCCCTCACGCTGTAATGCTGGGTGTGCAGTGTGCAACGATTTATATAGGCATTTTATGACGTCACAGTCCCAGCATGCTCCAGGTGGTGACGACATAAGGGGGCGGGGTAATTATGTCGGGCTTGGTTGGGGTTAGCATTATCAGGGCCCACAGGGGACTGAGGCTGTAGCTCGAGGGGATTGAGGTACCACTCATAAGAGACCTCCTGCACAGGTGGAAACATCCACCTGATCTCCAACAGGCTTGGCAGAGCAATTCCCACGTAGCATGCATGGTCTTAGCAGGTTGCGGTAGGGCGATCTGCATGGCCGAAAGTGGAGATGGAGGCAGGGCCTCCTTCCTCAGTGGTAGGGGTTCTTGTCTCTTGGTTAGCTACCACATCCTCCGACTCTTGCGCTACTGCCTCCACCATGGTGTCATTGAAGGATAGGGTGGGTAGCTCCTGCAGGGCTCTCCACACAGGTCCAGGCTTCATTCCTACCACACACTGGTCTCTTAACAGTTTATCTGAGGCGACGATGTCGGCACATCCTTTTATTCTGTGGCGTTTCCACAGATTCTGGAGGGCTACCACAAAATGGGTAAGGCTTTCATCTTCTACAAATGAAGAACCTCTGCCTCAGCTCGGTGCACCATGATCTGTTCCAGTTTAGACTGGGCATCCTCCATCACTGCTCTGCGGGCGTCATACTCCAATGAGTTGATAGTCAGCTCAGCAATCATTTGTGCCATAAAGGTCCCTGCGCCGTCTTCCGCTCCTGCTGTTAATAGGGGCATTTCTTGCCGACTGCACCCAAGTGTTGACAACAGTAAACACACATAAGCCCGAAATGCAGTAACCAATGTATTGGAAAACGTGTAAACAGCACAACAGCCTGACATTGAAGCCCACCCAACTGTGAGTAGGTGTGAACTGAAGACAGCACCTGATAAGGAGGGTGGAATGTAGCCTGGCTGTTTCAACCCACAAGGGAGCTTTCCATGGAGGGCCAATTGATTCTGGGGGGAGATCTCAATATCCCACTGAACCCATCGGTAGACACCTCCACAGGCCTATCCCCTGTCCCTTCTGGCGTCCTCTGGCCGATATCAAAACACATACCGTACATAGAGCTCAATTGGTGGACATATGAAGGTTACAACATTCGGGAGAGAGGGACTATACTTATTATTCCGCCTCTCACAAGGTACTATCAGACACCACTCCCCATATTAGACCCCTGTATGGCAAAACTATTTAACGCACTTAGCTCAGACACAGGACTCCAGAGGGATACCCTAAGGCCCCGTACACACAAGGGGATCTCCGCTGGAAACGGTCCGCCGGATCGTTTCCAGCGGAGATTCCTCCTCCGGATTTGGATCCGATGGCTTGTACTCACCATCGGATCAAAATCCGCGCGGAATTCATCCGCGTTGACGTGTCGCGCCGTCGCCCCGATGATGACGCGGCGACGTGCGCGACGCTGGAAGGTAAGTACTTCCACGCATGCGTCGAATCATTACGACGCATGCGAGGGAGGGGAGCGGACGGATTGATCCGGCCCGAGGAATCTCCGCGGATAAATATCCGCTAGGCCGTACAGACGACCGGATTTGTCCGCTGGAACTGATCCACGGATCAATCCCAGCGGATAGATCCGGTCGTGTGTACGAGGCCTAAAAGCACACATCTCGGTCATACCGACACTTCCGTCGATTTCCCAGTCGAGTATGCAAATTAGCTAGATACGCGAATTCCCAAACGTACGCGCGGCCGACGCAGTAAAGTTACGACGTTTACGTTAGGCTTTTCCCGGCGTAAAGTTGCCCCTGCTATATGGTGGCGTAAGTGCAGCGTAACAATGTTAAGTATGGCTGTCGTTCCCGCGTCGAAATTTGAAAAAGTTACGTCGTTTGCGTAAGTCGTCCGTGAATGGGGCTGGACGTCATTTACATCCAAGTCAAAACCAATACGTCCTTGCGGCGTATTAGGAGCAATGCACACTGGGAGATTTCCACGGACGGCGCATGCACCGTTCGTGAAAAACGTCAATCACGTCGGGTCACAGTTGATTAACATAAAACACGCCCCCCCCTTCCACATTTGAATTAGGCGGGCTTACGCCGGCCGATTTACGCTACGCCGCCGC
Organism: Rana temporaria; assembly: GCF_905171775.1. Taxonomy (NCBI): domain Eukaryota; kingdom Metazoa; phylum Chordata; class Amphibia; order Anura; family Ranidae; genus Rana; species Rana temporaria. The sequence continues at coordinate 236,746 of NW_024404496.1, forward strand.
AACTTACGGAGCAAGTGTTTTGAGAATACAGCACTTGCCCATGTAAGTTGCGGCGGCGTAATGTAAATCAGATACGTTACCCCGCCGCGAAGATACGCCAGTCTACGAGAATCTGGCCCAGTGAGAGCACATTTAAAGGGCCAGAGCGTTATTAATCTGACAGGGGTCAGGAAAATTCTGTATGGTTCTCATGATTAGGTAAATAACGTACATTTGTCATAGAAAATCATTAAATGAACAAATATGTATTGCATATGTCCTTATTTGAAGGAGAATCAGATTGAGAGACAGTAATGCCCTGTACACTGATGGTTTTTCGGAATTCCGTTCAAGCCTGCCTTGCATACACACGGTCACACAAAAGTTTGGTGAACATTTGACTGGCAAGAACGCAGTGACAGAAAAGACTACGACGAGCCGAGAAAATTAAGTTCTATGCTTCTGAGCATGCGTCGATTTTGTTTCCGAGCATGCATTGGAATTTTGCGCGTTGCAATTTGTACACACAATAGGAAATTCCGATCTGATTTTTTCCTGACGGGAGAATAGATGAACCTGCTCTCTATAGGGTGACCACATTTCCAAACTACTATTCAGGGATGCCCCCCTTCCAAAAAAATCAGCTTGTGATGTAACGAATCACAGCACAGTGTTTGGAAAAAAGAGGCGGGATTTATGAGTTCTCCAATCACAAGCAGGGGGCGGGGATTGTGCTCCTCCAGGCATTCCCAGCAAGGACAAGTACTGTCAGTGAGTAAAGCGGTGATGTGGCGGCCTTTTTGGGGCCATCAGAACGGCCCGGGGGACGGGGTGGCTGTGTCAGTTTAATTTCGGGACACTGTATCGTCCTGGAATAAAGGTACCCGGGTCAGACCTGCAAAATGCGGGACTGTCCGGGACACGTGGTCACCCTAGCTCTCTATCTTTTTCCAGCAGTTTTTCAGTTGGAAAAAGTCTGATGGAGCATACACATGGTCGGGATTCCCGACCAAAAGCTCTCATCGGGGATTTTTTCCAACGAGAAAACCGAACCGTGTGAACAGGGCATATGCCTCTATGGTGGTACATATGTATACTACAAAGAGGAGGGGCCGGTTTTGTTGTTGTTACCCCACACTATACCAGGTATTCTGCCCTAATAGTATATATAGGCAATCAATTATAATACATATCTTAGGTCATTGTCGCTATAATGGGACTTACTGTTGCAGTATTAGGAGTCCCCGACCACCCCCTTATACACGATCTTCTGTAAAGAGAAAAATCAGGAAACAGTATGTTGGTATGATATATAAAAAGGCTTCACAGAACAGCTTTGCCCATCAATTACAGCCACTGTGCCCATCAATTACAGCCACTGTGCCCATCAATTGCAGCCACTGTGCCCATCAATTGCAGCCACTATGCCCATCAATTGCAGCCACTGTGCCCATCAATTGCAGACACTGTGCCCATCAATTGCAGCCACTGTGCCCATCAATTGCAGCCACTGTGCCCATCAATTGCAGCCACTGTGCAATCAATTTCAGCCACTGTGCCCATCCATTGCAGCCACTGTGCCCATCAATTGCAGACACTGTGCCCATCAATTGCAGACACTGTGCCCATCAATTGCAGTCACTGTGCCCACCAATTGCAGCCACTGTGCAATCAATTTCAGCCACTGTGCCCATCCATTGCAGCTACTGTGCCCAAACCCCACCCCCGCCCGCTGTCCTCCATGCGTCTCCTCCCCTCCTCTCCTCCTGATAGGCGTCCAATCAAAGCTCCTGTCGTCTCAGCCAAACAGGTGATGGGTAACAGGTTGGCGGAGAGGCGGTTCAGTGTTAGGAAAGCAAATATTCATTTGTTTTTCTAACACACCTGGGTGGGCTCGTAGTGCAATGCTTTGCGCCACAAGACCACCTTTTTTGAAGCCTATGGCCCTAATCAGGTGCTTCAAAAACACCCGCCACTGTAATTCAGGCGCCCGGCGTCCGAAAAAAAGGGTCTGGACGCCTGAATAGGGGGTGGCGGCAGCAATGGATAGATTCATGCCATGCATGAATTTATCCATTATACTGTACATATAGGGGGTGTCTGGAGAGAGAGGGCGGCACCCTTGGGCCCTTAACCTCTTGGGACGCTATAGTCAAATGACGGCTACAGCGCGGATCCCAAAATCCAAGTGGACGTCAATTGACGTCCGCCCCTTTGCGCGTTCCCCGCGCGCGCTCCAGAGCGCGCAGCGGGGAACTGCTGTGCTGGCCGTGTCCCTTGGACACAGCCAATCACAGATCGCCGCGAACGGCCAATCAGAGTGGCCGTTTGCGATGCGATCTGTGCGGCCAATGAGAGATGATCTCATATGTAAACATATGAGATCATCTCTCATTGCCGTTTTACACAGAGACAGCGGTGCTGTCTCTGGAGAGGAGACCGATCTGTGTCCCTTGTACATAGGGACACAGATAGGTCACCCGCCCCCCAGTCACCCCCCCTCCACCTACAGTTAGAACACTAATTAGGGTACACATTTAACCCCTTCCTCACCCTCTAGTGTTAACCCCTTCAATGCCAGTCACATTTATACTGTAATTAGTGCATATTTATAGCACTGATCGCAGTATAAATGTGAATGGCGCCAAAAAATGTGTCAAAAGTGTCCGATGTGTCCGCCATAACGTTGCAGTCCCAATAAAAATCGCAGATTGCCGCCATTTCTAGTAAAAAAAAAAATAATAAAAAATAATAATTCTGTCCCTTATTTTGTAGGCGCTATAACTTTTGCGCAAACCAGTCGCTTATTGCGATTTTTTTTTTTTTTTACCAAAAATATGTAGAAGAGTACGTATCGGCCTAAACTGAGAAAAAAAATTGTTTTTGTTTTTTTAAATTGGGATATTTATTATAGCAACAAGTAAAAAATATTGTATTTTTTTCAAAATTGTCGCCCTTTTTTGTTTACAGCGCAAAAAATAAAAACCGCACAGGCGATCAAATACCACCAAAAAAAGGCTCTATTTGTGGGGGAAAAAGGACGTCAATTTTGTTTGGGAGCCACGTCGCACGACCGCGCAATTGTTAGTTAAAGCGACGCAGTGCCGAAAGCTGAAATTTCACCTGGGCAGGAGGGGGGTATATGTGCCCAGTAAGCAAGTGGTTAATGGACGCACCGCCATTGCATAAAATCCCTATAAGATACATTTACGTTTTTTGGTTGTAACATGACAAAATGTGGAAAATGTCAAGGGGTATGAATACTTTTTCAAGGCACTGTATGTACAAACTCCTTTAAGTCATAATGTACCTGCAATTTCAATTCCGCCTGACGATGTGGGGCATTGTTGGAAATCAGTGTTCCTATCACGCCCTGTGAGAGAGACAGACACAAACCAATTAAGACAAATTACATCATTGTATAGAGGACTATTTAATGAGCAGTGATTGACAGCGCTGGTCCCGGGAACAAGACATTTGTTTTATATTTTCACTAAAAATATACCGTATTTTCCGGTGTATAAGACGACTTTTTAACCCATGAAATTCTTCTTAAAAGTCGTGGGTCGTCTTATACGCCGGTAACCTAACATGCCGCGTACACACGATCGGTCAAAACCGATAAAAACGGACTGAGGGTCCGTTCCATCGGTCCAAACCGATCGTATGTAGGCAACATCGGTCAGTTGTACTTCGGTCAAAAAAAAGAGAACTTGCTTTAAAATTAAACCGATGGACGCCTAACCGATAGGTCAAAACCGAGTCAATGCATGCTTGTAAGCATTGAACTTCGTTTTTTTCAGCACGTCGTTGTGTTTTAGGTCACCGCGCTCTGACACGATCGGTTATTTAACCTATGGTGTGTAGGCACATCAGACCATTCGTTAGCTTCATCGGTTAACTGATAAAAACGGTCCTTAGGACCGTTCTCATCGGATGGACTGATCGTGTGTATGCGGCCTCAGTCAGAGCGCGGCCGTCCATTTTTCAAAAGCCGTGGCACAGTGAGGTATGCAGTGAGGCATGTAATGGTGGCACAGTGAGGCATGTAATGGTGGCACAGTGAGGCATGAATTGGTGGCACAGTGAGGCATGAATTGGTGGCACAGTGAGGTATGCAGTGAGGAATGTAATGGTTGCACAGTGAGGCATGTAATGGTGGCACAGTGAGGTATGCAGTGAGGAATGTAATGGTTGCACAGTGAGGTATGCAGTGAGGCATGTAATGGTGGCACAGTGAGGTATGCAGTGAGGCATGTAATGGTGGCACAGTGAGGTATACAGTGAGGCATGTAATGGTGGCACAGTGAGGCATGTAATGGTGGCACAGTGAGGCATGTAATGGTGGCACAGTGAGGCATGTAATGGTGGCACAGTGAGGTATGCAGTGAGGCATGTAATGGTGGCACAGTGAGGTATGCAGTGAGGCATGTAATGGTGGCACAGTGAGGTATACAGTGAGGCATGTAATGGTGGCACAGTGAGGCATGTAATGGTGGCACAGTGAGGTATGCAGTGAGGCATGTAATGGTGGCACAGTGAGGTATGCAGTGAGGCATGTAATGGTGGCACAGTGAGGTATGCAGTGAGGCATGTAATGGTGGCACAGTGAGGCATGCAGTGAGGCATGTAATGGTGGCACAGTGAGGCATGTAATGGCAGCACAGTGAGGCATGTAGTGGTGGCACAGTCAGGCATGTAATGGTGGCACAGTCAGGCATGTAATGGTGGCACAGTGAGGCAGGTAATGGTGGCACAGTGAGGCAGGTAATGGTGGCACAGTGAGGCAGGTAATGGTGGCACAGTCTGGCATGTAATGGTGGCACAGTCTGGCATGTAATGGTGGCACAGTCTGGCATGTTATGGTGGCACAGTCTGGCATGTTATGGTGGCACAGTCTGGCATGTTATGGTGGCACAGTCTGGCATGTTATGGTGGCACAGTGAGGCATGTTATGGTGGCACAGTCTGGCATGTAATGGTGGCACAGTCTGGCATGTTATGGTGGCACAGTCTGGCATGTAATGGTGGCACAGTCTGGCATGTTATGGTGGCACAGTCTGGCATGTTATGGTGGCACAGTCTGGCATGTTATGGTGGCACAGTGAGGCATGTTATGGTGGCACAGTGAGGCATGTTATGGTGGCACAGTGAGGCATGTTATGGTGGCACAGTCTGGCATGTTATGGTGGCACAGTCTGGCATGTACTGGTGGCACAGTCTGGCATGTACTGGTGGCACAGTCTGGCATGTAATGGCACAGTTAGGTAAGGTGAGGCGAGGCATGACTAGTAGGAAGGGGGTCGTCTTATACGGTGAGTCTATCCCAAAACCAACATTTTAGCTGGAAAATTAGAGGGTCGTCATATACGCCGGCAAATACGGTACTACAATCATTATTAGCAGACACAAACATAAAATATGTTACAAAATTCCTGCTAAATCTAAAAGATAAAACTGCATTAAGTTAAAAAAAAAAGCTCTGTCTTGGGGCTCATGAGATCTTGGGCTGTGGCTGAAGCTGTGTGCAGGCAGCCTGTGTTACACTATGGGGACACAGCAGCTGTACGAACACAGCCACAGGTCCTAATTTAACAAGTGTGTGGATGTATAGGTATGGCTCCCGGACACTGACAGTGTACATTTGGGGCCACTTACACACACTGCACACCTATCAATTTAGGACCTGCGGCAGTGTTCATACAGCCGCTGCATTCTCATAGAGTAACAGACGGCTCCAGCCGCACAACCTGCTCATTCATACTGTATGGGTCAGAAAACCTGTGTGAAATTTTTTAATCATTTGTTACAATTTTTCAAAATGATGTTTTACAATTCTTAAAAGTTTATAAAATTATATTTTACAATTTTCTAACAACATTGTTGGGGGGCTTGGATGAAAATTTCAGGGGGCTAAACAATTGGGGGCATGGGGGGGGGGAGTCAGATGTGGGCAGGACAAGGAGGGGGGCTTCTGCAGAGATCTACACAGGGAATTGTTACTGTTATTGCCCTGCAGCCACACTGATCCCACTCCCTGTTCAGCCCAGGTCCTGCTGTATAGGACGACCACTGGAACCCCCTATTGGCGGCCCTGGTGACATCATTGCCCAAATATGACCATGGCCATATTTGGACAATGAGGTCACCACTATCCCCAGGGAACTCTTTTGTCTACAAGTACTGTTGGCAGGGCCATCTTTAATGTTGATTTGACCCTGGGCAAAACATTTCTTGGGGTCCCCCCCATGCAATTTTGCTCTTCACCTGTTCTGAGACATAAAATAAACATCAGATAGACTAAAAATCAGTTTACTGTATCAGATGAGGCAATGATTGCAATTGGCTGCCAGAGGTTACAGCATATCATTACCACTTACTGACTGGTTGCTAGAGGTTACAGCACATGATTTCTTCTTGTTGATTGGTTGCTAGAGATTGTACCATAGAGTGGGTCAAGACAGCTGGTATGGCCCACTCTATGGTTACCCATTCCACATTTGTATTTCCAATTCTTTATCATTTTACTGTACTCACTGAGGTTTTTTTTTCAATATAAACGTGTACTGTTGGAAATGCTATGATAACCTATATGTGGGCTATTTAATTACTTGTCGACCTGCCGCCGTCATTTTACGGCGGCAGGTTGGCTCCCCTGCACGAGAGCCCGTAGCTCTACGTCGGCTCTCTCGCAGGCCACTAGGGGCCCCCCGCTCGCCCCCGACTCCCGTGCATGTGCCCGGCGGGCACGATCGCCGCCGGGCACACGCAATCGCTCGTTACAGAGCGGGGACTGGGAGCTGTGTGTGTAAACACGCAGCTCCCGGTCCTGTCAGGGGGGGAAATGCTGATCCTCTGTTCATACAATGTATGAACAGAAGATCGGTCATTTCCCCTAGTGAGGCCACCCCCCTACAGTTAGAACACACCCAGGGAACATACTTAACCCCTTCCCCGCACCCTAGTGTTAACCCCTTCCCTGCCAGTGGCATTTTTATAGTAATCCAATGCATTTTTATAGCACTGATCGCTATAAAAATGACAATGGTCCCAAAAATGTGTCAAAAGTGTCCGAAGTGTCCGCCATAATGTCACAGTACCGAAAAAAAATCGCTGATCGCCACCATTACTAGTAAACAAAAATATTAATAAAAATGCCATAAAAATACCCCCTATTTTGTAAACGCTATAACTTTTGCGCAAACCAATCAATAAACGCTTATTGCGATTTTTTTTTTACGAAAAATATGTAGAAGAATACGTATCGGCCTAAACTGAGGAAAAAAAAATTTGTTTTTATATATTTTTGGGGGATATTTATTATAGCAAAAAGTAAAAAATATTATTTTTTTTCAAATTTGTCGCTCTATTTTTGTTTATAGCGCAAAAAATAAAAACCGCAGAGGTGATCAAATACCACCAAAAGAAAGCTCTATTTGTGGGGAAAAAAGGACGCCAATTTTGTTTGGGAGCCACGTCGCACGACCGCGCAATTGTCAGTTAAAGCGACACAGTGCCGAATCGCAAAAAGTGCTCTGGTCTTTGACCAGCAATATGGTCCGGGGGTTAAGTGGTTAACAATGTTGATACAGACATTTTTACATGTATAATTGTTTTTATAACATTTCTATAATAAAAACCCTTATGCCATGTACACACGATCTTTTATTCTATTGAAAAAAGTCAGATGGACTTTTTTCATCGCAAAAAACGATCGTGTGTGGGCCCCAGCGGACTTTTTTCGCATCGGTGTAAAAAAATAGAACATGTTTTACATTTTTCCGAAGGAAAAAAAACACAATAGGAAATTCCGATCGTCTGTGTGGAATACCATCGGAGAAATATCCACGCATGCTCAGAATCAAGTTGACGCATGCTCGGAAGCATTGAACTTCATTTTTCTTGGCTCGTCGTAGTGTTTTACGTCGCTGCGTTTTGGACGGTCGGAAATTAGTCTGATAGTGTGTAGGCAAGACTGATGAAAGTCAGCTTCATCGGAATTCCGATGTTTTACAATATTTACCCGTGTGCCTCTAAAAGTCCAAACTTCTTTAGTTCTTAGCTAATTCACACATAAGTACAGTATATACTCGAGTATATGACCCGAGTATAAGCCGAGGCACCTAATTTTACCACGAAAAACTGGGAAAATGTATTGACTTGAGTATAAGCCCAGGGTGGGAAATGCAGCAGCTACTGTAAGCGGAAAAGAGGGTCAACAATGCCCATTTGCATGCCTGACTGTGCCCATTTGCACGCCTCACTGTGCCCAACCTCACTGTGTCCATCCTCACTGTGCCCATTTGCACATCTCACTGTGCCCAACCTCACTGTGCCTATTGCAACCTCACTGTGCCCATTGCAACCTCACTGTGCCCATTGCAACCTCACTGTGCCCATTGCAACCTCACTGTGCCCATTACAACCTCACTGTGCCTATTGCAGCCTACCTGAAATTCTTGACAGGCTGTGCTGCGGGCGTCAATCTTTTAAAACTTGCGTGTTTCCCCTGGTCCCGTCCCGTGATAGGCGTTTGACACTGTGTTCAGTGTTCCGCCTTTTACGGACGTTCTTTCATCCTCTAACTCAGTTTCCCAGCAGACACTGTGTTCAGTGTTCCGCCAATCACAGACGTTGTTTCATCCTCGGACAAGAGAAGGTCCGTGATAGGCGGAACACTGAACACAGTGTCTGCTGGGAAACTGAGTCCGAGGATGAAAGAATGTCTGTGATAGGCGGAACACTGAACACAGTGTCAAACGTCTATCACGGAATGGGACCAGGAGGAAGCCGCAAGTTTTAAAAAATGGACGCCCACAGCCCCTCAGGTACACTGGGCCGGATTCAGATAGGTTAGCGGATCTTTAGATCCTGATTTACGATACGCCGCCGCAAGTTTTTGAGGCGAGTGCTAAATTCAGAAAGCACTTACCTCAAAACTTGCGGCGGCGTATCGTAACTCCCCCGGCGGAATTCAAATTCCGCGGCTAGGGGGAGTGTACTATTTAAATCAGGCACGTCCCCACGCCGATCCAACAGCGCATGCGCCGTCCGTAAATTTTCCCAGCGTGCATTGCTCCAAATGACGTCGCAAGGACGTCATTGGTTTCAACGTTTACGTAAATTACGTCCGGCCGTATTTGCGAACGACTTACGCAAACGACATAAAAATTCATAACTCGGCGCGGGAACGACGGCCATACTTAACAGTAGCTACCCCTCATATAGCAGGGGTAACTATCCGCCGGAAAAAGCCGAACGCAAACAACGTAAAAAAAGAGCGACGGGCGAGCGTTCGTTTCTGAATCGGCGTATCTCCTCATTTGCATATTCGTTGCGAGTAAAACATGAAACGCCACCTAGCGGACAGCGGAAGATTGCAGCCTAAGATCCGACGGTGTAAGTCACTTACACCAGTCGGATCTAAGGGAGATCTATGCGTAACTGATTCTTATGAATCAGTCGCATAGATCCGACCGTTGGATCTCAGAGATACGACGGCGTATCAGGAGATACGCCGTCGTATCTCTTTGTGAGTCTGGCCCAGTGTCTGCTGGGAAACTAAGTCCGAGGATGAAAGAATGTCCGTGATAGGCGGAACACTGAACACAGTGGGGTGGATTCACAAAGAGATACGACGGCATATCTCCTGATACGCCGTCGTATCTCTGAGATCCGACGGTCGGATCTATGCGCCTGATTCATAAGAATCAGTTACGCATAGATCTCCCTTAGATCCTACTGGTGTAAGTGACTTACACCGTCTGATCTTAGGCTGCAATCTTCCGCTGTCCGCTAGGTGGCGTTTTGTGTTTTACTCGGGACGAATATGCAAATGAGGAGATACGCCGATTTTTACGTCGTTTGCGTTCGGCTTTTTCCGGCGGATAGTTACCCCTGCTATATGAGGGGTAGCTAATGTTAAGTATGGCCGTCGTTCCCGCGCTGAGTTTTGAATTTTTACGTCGTTTGCGTAAGTCGGTCGCGAATACGGATGGCTGCAATTTACGTTCACCCCGAAAACAATGACGTCCTAGCGACGTCATTTGGAGCATGCGCACTGGGAAATTTCACCGGCGGCGCATGCGCAGTTAAATCGGCACGGGGACGTGCCTGATTTAAATTGTACACTCCCCCTAGCCGCGGAATTTGAATTCCGCCGGGGGAGTTACGATCCGCCGGCGCAAGTTTGGAGGTAAGTGCTTTGTGAATACTGCACTAGCCTCGCAAAATTAAGCCGGCGGATCGTAATTCAGATAGATTAGCGGATCTTTAGATCCGCGTAATCTATGTGAATCTACCCCAGTGTCTGCTGGGAAACTCCGCCAATCACAGACGTTGTTTCATCCTCGGACAAGAGAAGGTCCGTGATAGGCGGAACACTGAACACAGTGTCTGCTGGGAAACTGAGTCCGAGGATGAAAGAATGTCTGTGATAGGCGGAACACTGAACACAGTGTCAAACGTCTATCACGGAACAAGACCAGGAGGAAGCCGCAAGTTTTAAAAAATGGACGCCCACAGCCCCTCAGGTACACTGACTTGAGTTTAAGCTGAGAGGGGTATTTTCAGCCCTAAAAAAAGGGCTGAGTATATACGGTACCTTTTTTAACTCATTCACAAAAGAAAATGTAAATAAATACTCCTACACTATGACAGTTCTTTATTTTAAAAATTCCCATGGTGTAAATCGATCACATCATCCAACAACGTAGACCCACCATCAATCATGATGAGTGATGACCTGCTGGCACAAACATAACAACAATTATCTCCAGTCAAGCTCTCACCATGAAAGACACCTTCCTGGCCGGCAGCTGAATGTCAACAAGTTGGCCGACATAATTGACCAAATATGGTTATGACCATATTTGGTCAATGATTTCACCTGGGATACCTACCACCTTGTTAACAAAGGGGAAACAAGTCGGCGGGCAGGCCGAGAAGTCATTTATTTAGTGGCAGTAGTAATACATCACTAAATAACCCACTGATTCTCACAGTCTAAAAGGCCAAATCTGTCCGTTTTGTTCACTTGTTTGATGGAAGTCCAACAGCTAGAGGTCAGGTGGAGAATTCTTTTGAGCCAAACCTTCATCCCTAGTGACAAAACTGTCTCTCACCAGAGGCTCCCTTTCTGCTGAAACTCTTCATCCAGGCATGCCAGGAATTGGATGTCCTATATTGTCTTCACCAGACCAAAATTTCACCAAAGTTTATGGGTAACCCCCTTTTTTATTTTTTTTATTTGGTGATTTGTTTTGGCATGCACTATGCCCATGCAGAAGCAAAGATAAAAAGCCCTGTGCAAGCTCTCAGTTTATCTGGCAGATTCCCACGACTTCAGTGGAGAGCAATTATTAAGCGATTGAGAACCACTGACCCGTAGCCCACCATCCCGCTGACACCAATACTTTGGGGGACATCAGTGATTTTTGAGACTACTCTTCCCTGGAGGCCACTATCTCACTGATACAAATAATCTGGGGGACTGCTTTTCTTTGGAGGTTCTCTGGAGGTTACTGACACTAATGATTGTGGGGGGGGGGGGGGGGCTATTCTTCCCCGGTGGCCAGTATCCCACTGACACTAATCATTTTGGGGGCTGTTCTTCCCTGGGGTTACCATCCCACTGACACCAATAATTTCTCAGACTATTCTGACCACTATCCCACTGACACCAATGATTTGGGGGACTATTCTTCCCTGGGGTTACTATCCCGCTGACACCAATGATTTCGGGGACTATTCTTCCCTGGGGTTACTATCCCGCTGACACCAATGATTTCGGGGACTATTCTTTGCTGGAGTTACTATCCCGCTGACACCAATGATTTGGAGGACTATTCTTACCTGGAGTTACTATGCCGCTGACACCAATGATTTGGGGGACTATTCTTACCTGGGGTTACTATCCCGCTGACACCAATGATTTGGGGGACTATCATTCCCCAGTTGCTACTATCTTACTTAGACTAATGGTGTGGGGGACTATTCTTCCCTGGTGGCCACTATCCCACTAACACCAATAGTTTGGGGGACTATTCTTCCCCGGTAGCCAGTATCCCACTGACACTAATGATTTTGGGGGCTGTTCTTCCCTGGGGTTACCATCCCACTGACACCATTAATTTCTCAGACTATTCTTCCCAATAGTTTGGGGGACTATTCTTCCCCGGTAGCCACTATCCCACTGACACCAGTGATTTGGGGGACTATTTTTCCCTGGGGTTACTATCCTGCTGACACCCATTATTTGGGGGACTATTCTTCCCTGGGGTTACTATCCCGCTGACACCAATCATTTGGGGACTATTCTTCCCTGGGGTTACTATCCCGCTGACACCAATGATTTGGTGATTTCTTCTCTTGTGGCCACTTCGCCACCGACACTAAAAAATTGAGCTGCTATTCTTATTTTTGTCATTGCGTCCATTTAAATTACAATATATTTGACTGCTTACTCACTTTTAAATGCATATTTTGCATTCCCATACTTTTATTGTGTGAGTATAAACTTTTTATTTACTGTTGGGGCACGGAAAACATTTGGAATAATTCACCAGGCCCTGGCATCACTATGATTGCAAGCCTCTGGGATAGAGCACAGTGCATTGGGGGGGGGGGGGGGGAGAGTTGGACCGCTGTACTTTGTGTTGAGCAACAGTAAGGCACCCAATAATGCTGCATTTTAACTCTTGCTGCAGAAAACAATACTGTTCAAAATATAAAATATATTATTAATAATAATATTAATAAGCCATTAGTTTTTCATGCCGCCTGACTGACTTACAATAATAGCTGACAACCTTCAATTGGGTTTTTAAATGCACATTACAAATTAATAGCAGTTTGAGCATTCGGCTATCATGTTTAGCGGCTAAAATAATATACAGGAACTTTTACTTACCCCTTATCCTCTCTTGATACCAAATCATAATCTTCTGCTTTTCAAAAAAAAAAAAAAAAAGAAACAAATGGAAAAACCAATGCAATATATATTAGTAACTATATATATATATATATATATATACACACACACACTGCTCAAAAAACTTAAGGAACACTTTGAAAACATATCAGATCTCAATGGGCAAAAATCTCATGCTGGATATCTATACTGGTATGGACGGGGTAATGTGTTGGGATCTATACTGGTATGGACGGGGTAATGTGTTGGGATCTATACTGATATGGACTGGGTAATGTGTTGGGATCTATACTGGTATGGACGGGGTAATGTGTTGGGATCTATACTGGTATGGACTGGGCAATGTGTTGGGATCTATACTGGTATGGACGGGGTAATGTGTTGGGATCTATACTGGTATGGACTGGGTAATGTGTTGGGATCTATACTGGTATGGACTGGGTAATGTGTTGTGATCTATACTGGTATGGACTGGGTAATGGATTGGGATCTATACTGATATGGACGGGGTAATGTGTTGGGATCTATACTGGTATGGACTGGGTAATGTGTTGGGATCTATACTGGTATGGACTGGGTAATGTGTTGGGATCTATACTGGTATGGACTGGGTAAAGTGTTGGGATCTATACTGGTATGGACTGGGTAATGTGTTGGGATCTATACTGATATGGACTGGGTAATGTGTTGGGATCTATACTGGTATGGACTGGGTAAAGTGTTGGGATCTATACTGGTATGGACTGGGTAATGTGTTGGGATCTATACTGGTATGGACTGGGTAATGTGTTGGGATCTATACTGGTATGGACTGGGCAATGTGTTGGGATCTATACTGGTATGGACGGGGTAATGTGTTGGGATCTATACTAGTATGGACTGGGTAATGTGTTGGGATCTATACTGGTATGGACTGGGTAATGTGTTGGGAACTATACTGGTATGGACTGGGTAATGTGTTGGGATCTATACTGGTATGGACTGGGTAATGTGTTGTGATCTATACTGGTATGGACTGGGTAATGGGTTGGGATCTATACTGGTATGGACTGGGTAATGTGTTGGGATCTATACTGGTATGGACTGGGTAATGGGTTGGGATCTATACTGGTATGGACTGGGTAATGTGTTGGGATCTATACTGGTATGGACTGGGTAATGTGTTGGGATCTATACTGGTATGGACGGGGTGATGTGTTGGGCTCTATACTGGTATGGACTGGGTAATGTGTTGGGATCTATACTGGTATGGACGGGGTGATGTGTTGGGATCTATACAGGTATGGATGGGGTAATGTGTTGGGATCTATACTAATATGGACGGGGTAATGTGTTGGGATCTATACTGGTATGGACTGGGTAATGGGTTGGGATCTATACTGGTATGGACTGGGTAATGTGTTGGGATCTATACTGGTATGGACTGGGTAATGGGTTGGGATCTATACTGGTATGGACTGGGTAATGTGTTGGGATCTATACTGGTATGGACGGGGTGATGTGTTGGGCTCTATACTGGTATGGACTGGGTAATGTGTTGGGATCTATACTGGTATGGACGGGGTGATGTGTTGGGATCTATACTGGTATGGGCGGGGTAATGTGTTGGGATCTATACTGGTATGGACGGGGTAATGTGATGGGATCTATACTGGTATGGACGGGGTAATGTATTGGGATCTATACTGATATGGAGGGGGTAATGTGTTAGGAATGAAAGGATGGCACATCATTTGATGGAAATGAAAATTATCCACCTACAGAGGGCTGAATTCAAAGAATCCCCGAAAATCAAAGTGAAAGAATGATGCAGCAAGCTCGTCCATTTTGCTGAAATTTAATTGCAACAACTCAAAATGGTCCTCAGTAGTTTGTATGCCCCTCCCCCCAAGTGCTTGTATGTGTGCCTGACAGCATCAGGGCATGCTCCTAATGAGACGCCGGATGGTGTCCTGGGGTATTTCCTCCCCGATCTGGACCAGAGCATCACTGAGCTCCTGAACAGACTGAGGTGCAACCTGGCGGCACCGGATGGACTGAAAAATAATGTCCCAGAGGTGTTCTTTTGGATTTAGGTCAGGTGAGCATGGAGGCCATTCAATGGTATCAATTTCTTCATCCTCCAGGAACTGGCTGCATGCTCTCGCTACATGAGGCTGGGCATTGTCGTGCACCAGGAGGAACCCAGGACCCACTTCACCAGCGTACGGTCTGACAATGGGTCCAAGGATTTCATCCCGATAACTATTGGCAGTCAGGGTGCCATTGTGTAGCCTGTAGAGGTCTGTGCGTCCCTCCATGGATATGCCAACCCAGACCATCACTGACCCACCACCAAACCGCTCATGCTGAACGATGTTACAGGCAGCATAAAGTTCTCTGTGGCTTCTCCAGACCCTTTCACTTCTGTCACATATGCTGAGGGTGAACCTGCTCTCAACTGTGAAAAGCATGGGGCACCAGTGGTGGACCTGCCAATTCTGGTGTTCAATGGAAAATGCCAATCGAGCTCCACAGTGTCCGGCAGTGAGCACAGAGCACACTAGAGGACGTCGGGCCCTCAGGCCACCCCCATGAAGTCTGTTTCTGATTGTTTGGTCAGAGGCATTCACACCAGTGGCCTGCTGAAAGGTCATTTTGTAGGGCTCTGGCAGGACTCATCCTGCGCCTCCTTGCACAAAGGAGCAGATACCGGTCCTGCTGATGGGTTAAGGACCTTCTACGGCTCTGTCCAGCTCTCCTAGAGTAACTGCCTGTCTCCTGGAATCTCCTCCATGCTCTTGAGACTGTGCTGGGAGACACAGCAAACCTTCTGGCAATGACACGTATTGAAGTGCCATCCTGGAGGAGTTGGACTGCCTATGCAACCTTTATAGGGTCCAAGTATATCGCCTTGTGCTACCAGTAGTGACACTGACCCTAGCCAAATGCAAAACTAGTGAAAAACAGTCAGAAAAGAAGAGTAGGGGAAAAAAAATGTCAGACACCTCCACCTGAAAAACCCTTCCTGTTTTGGAGGTCGTCTCATTGCTGCCCATTTAGTGCACCAGTTGTTAATTTCAATTAACAGCAAAGCAGCTGAAACTGATTAACAACCCTCTCTGTATACACCCCTCCCCCTCTGTATACACCCTCTCCCTCTGTATACACCCTCCCTCTCTGTATACACCCCTCCCCCTCTGTATACACCCTCTTTCTCTGTATACACCCCTCCCCCTCTGTATACACCCCTCCCCCCTCTGTATACACCCCTCCCCCCTCTGCTACTTAACTGACCAGATCAATATCCCAGGAGTTCTGATTCAAAAGTGTTCCTTTAATTTTTTTGAGCAGTGAATATATTATGTTTGGGGGTTCTATGTAATTTTCTAGCAAAAAATAAGTACATTTTTACATATAGGAGCAAAGTGTCAGAAATGGCCAGGATGGCAAGTAGTTAAAGATGGATGGCTGGTATATGACTCTGGTAGGTCACTGTGGTATGTCACTGTGGTATATGACTCTGGTAGGTCACTGTGGTATATGACTCTGGTAGGTCACTCAGGTAGGTCACTGTGGTATATGACTCTGTTAGGTCACTGTGGTATATGACTCTGGTAGGTCACTCTGGTAGGTCACTCTGGTATATGACTCTGGTAGGTCACTCTGGTATGTCACTGTGGTATATGACTCTGGTAGGTCACTCTGGTAGGTCACTCTGGTATATGACTCTGGTAGGTCACTCTGGTATGTCACTGTGGTATATGACTCTGGTAGGTCACTCTGGTATATGACTCTGGTAGGTCACTCTGGTATATGACTCTGGTAGGTCACTCTGGTATATGACTCTGGTAGGTCACTCTGGTATGTCACTGTGGTATATGACTCTGGTAGGTCACTCTGGTATATGACTCTGGTAGGTCACTCTGGTATATGACTCTGGTAGGTCACTCTGGTATATGACTCTGGTAGGTCACTCTGGTATATGACTCTGGTAGGTCACTCTGGTATATGACTCTGGTAGGTCACTCTGGTATATGACTCTGGTAGGTCACTCTGGTATATGACTCTGGTAGGTCACTCTGGTATATGACTCAGGTAGGTCACTCTGGTATATGACTCAGGTAGGTCACTCTGGTATATGACTCAGGTAGGTCACTTTGGTATATAAAAAACAGAAAAAACAAACTGCGCAACGGAAACAAAACAGTTAACAGAGCAGCTGGACACTGTAGGTCAATAGAGTCCTCAAATGTAGCATATAGAAAAAAGCAGTGCAGCGCTTAAAGTAATAACAATAATAAATCAAGTCCAAACGGTGATCAAATCGGAGTGATAAAAGGTTAAACTGACTCTTAGAACCTCACAGAGGTATTCAGTTGTATGATCCTTAAAACCAGCAAACAGGTATCCTTAAAATAGAAGTACAAGCCGCTCACCTGAACGAATGGACCTGTGTGTGAGCAGCAGGTCAAATGCGCTGTTCCCTCAGAAAAGGGGGGGTTGTTAGGTTCACCGGTGACTCCTAAACTATTTCTCCAGAGGACTCCAAACGGTAGATCGTCGTCCGATAGACTCTCTCATGGAATGGTGTCATGGAAAAATATAAAACAGACACATAGTGCTCTCCGTATGGTCTCAAAGGTAATAAGATTTATTAAAAAAGAGGGTACTCACAAATAAAGCACTGCACAGGCTGCCGCCCACGATGGGCGTGTATGCTGATGCCTGGCGTCCAGTCGATTACCATGGCCACGGTGAGTCATGTGACCAAGTCTGGTCACGTGCTCTATGGAGGACGCCGTGTATGACGCCATGGTTTGTACATCTCCCTATGCCTTATCGTTTGTAACGTCTTTTTTGGGGGATAAACATGAGCTATCATCAGGTAAATACCCGCCATCATATCTTAGCTGATTGGCCATCTGCACCCCTTTTCATGTGATCTTGCTATATTACCTTAATGATTATTGGCTGCTTTTTGCATTTTAGAAATGTTTGCTCTGCTTTCAATATTTTGACACTTGCAGGTTTATTTATTTGTTCTTTGTCTTTGACATTTACTTTCCTAATTGTGCTGGCTCTCTCCAATACTTGGAGGTGGGCGTTTTTTATAACTCGGGGGGCGGAGCTCTTTTAATTGGCTTGATTAGGTCTAGCTGCTTTATATATTGATTCCTGACATACTAGCCCCTTATGCGCTGAAAAAGTCCTGCACCCTAGGACGATACGCGTGCGAGGGGCTTTGGTTTGATGTCAGGACAGCCACCTATCTGGTCTTTTTATTATCGTTGTACACTCATTTTCCATGCACTAGGATATAGTGCTTTATTTGTGAGTACCCCCTTTTTAAATAAATCTTATTACCTTTGAGACCATTCGGAGAGCACTATGTGTCTGTTTTATATTTTTCCATGACACCATTCCATGAGAGAGTCTATCGGACGACGATCTACCGTTTGGAGTCCTCTGGAGAAATAGTTTAGGAGTCACCGGTGAACCTAACAACCCCCCCTGCTCACACACAGGTCCATTCGTTCAGGTGAGCGGCTTGTACTTCTATTTTAAGGATACCTGTTTGCTGGTTTTAAGGATCATACAACTGAATACCTCTGTGAGGTTCTAAGAGTCAGTTTAACCTTTTATCACTCCGATTTGATCACCGTTTGGACTTGATTTATTATTGTTATTACTTTAAGCGCTGCACTGCTTTTTTCTATACACTTTGGTATATGACTCTGGTAGGTCACTCTGGTATATAACTCAGGTAGGTCACTCTGGTATATGACTCAGGTAGGTCACTCTGGTATATGACTCAGGTAGGTCACTCTGGTATATGACTCAGGTAGGTCACACCGGTATATGACTCTAGTAGGGCACTGTGGTATATAAATCTGGTATATAACTCAGGTAGGTCCCTCTGGTATATGACTCAGGTAGGTCCCTCTGGTATATGACTCAGGTAGGTCCCTCTGGTATATGACTCAGGTAGGTCACTCTGGTATATGACTCAGGTAGGTCACTCTGGTATATGACTCAGGTAGGTCACTCTGGTATATGACTCTGGTATGGTATGCCCTGGCAGAACATTTAACATCTTACCCTGAATTTGATGAATACTACTACTCCACCAATTATGAAAATGATGGCAATGATAACGACGGTTATTATAACTGCTATATGTATTGTGTGGTCTTGAGGTTCAGTTCGTTCATCATTTTCTAGAAGGAAAAAAAATAATTATAATATTTGACATTTTCATAACTGCAGCAGCAGGGATGAGCATCAAAATTGATTTCAAAGCAAAAACAACAATTTCATCTTCAATAAAACACCCAAAATATCCAAATCGGTCTTCAACTCTGCTTTGCAGCAAAATTAGCTTTAAAACTGACCTCCAGGGAGCGCTCCTGCACTGAAAGGGTCAAATGCTCTTTTAGGTCTTGGCCACATAAAGCAGTCATACTTACCCGATCCTCTACGCCTGCAGAATGCTTACAGCCAGCCAGGTACCCAAAGCCTCTTCTCCTCCATGTTGTGGCGGCCGCAAGGTCCTCTGATGTCATTAAAGGGGTTGTAAAGGTAAATGTTTTTTCACCTTACGGCATCCTATTAAGGGGGGCGGGGCCGAGTGATACAGTCGGCGGCTATGCCCGCCGCTGTATCACGGGAGCGCGCTTGCAAAAGCTTTCCACCATGCGAGCTCGCATGAAGGTGGAAAGCTTTTGCGAGGAGGAGCCGAGACAGCCACCGAGGGACCCCAGAAGACCGGGTTCGGGGACACTCTGTGCAAAACGAACTGCACAGTGGAGGTAAGTATGACATATTTGTTCCTTTAGAGCCTGTAGCCTTGCATTGGATGTGTTGGTACCAAAGGACAGTCCTTTACCGGAGTAGAGGAGAGAGACAATTGCCATGGAAGTGGAGGATCGGGGTAAGTAAAAACTGCTTTTTGTGGCCCCCTAGACCTAAACAAGCATGTAACCATTGCAGTGTGGGGGCTGCCCAACTGCCAGTGTGGGGGCTGCCCAACTGCCAGTGTGGGGGCTGCCCAACTGCCAGTGTGGGGGCTGCCCAACTGCCAGTGTGGGGGCTGCCCAACTGCATGGGTGGCCTTTTTGATCTCCCCCGGATATAGGCTTTAAAAATAAATATTCAACTTTAACCCCATCCTGCTCAGCCCTGGTATCCCCTTAACTGAGCTATTACGTCTAAGGGGCAAGAAGGTCTGCCTGATCCCGTGACCGCTTTCATTTGCTGTCACAGGTGTCACATGTTCGAGACTTCCGTAACGCCGTACGTGGTGACGTCACTTCCTAAAGTCACATGGACATCTCAGGACGTTACGCCACCACATACAGCGTTGTCAAGTCAAGTGGTCTTTGCCGTGTAGGACTACTTGCGGAGATTATGTTACGCAATTCTTTTATGCTTGAGAGTACGCACTAGACACGTGCACAGCCGAAATATTTGTTGGTTTTCGTTTCATTCGTTTAAAAAAAAATATTTGGGTCATTCGTTATGATCGCAATTCGTAAATCCATAAATTCGTAAATTAGAAAATTGGTAAATAACGAATAAATTAGAAAATTCGTAAATAACTAACTAATAATATCGTAAATTAAAAAATTTGGAAAATCGAAAATCTGGAAATTCAGAAATAAGAAAGAAAATCTGAAAATTCGAAAAAAATAAAATCTGATAAATTCAAAATAATAACTAATAACTAACTAATAATAACTAGCTATTAAATTATAGGTATTGGAATTTCCTTTAAAATTTGTCTGTTAGTGAATTTAACGAATATGAATTTATCCAAAGTTACGGATTATCCGAAATAACAAATGCCGCCTCTAAACAAATGGAAGGTAACAAATTAATAATAATAAAAAGATTTTATTATTATTTATTATTATTAATTTGTTACCTTCCATTCGTTTATATTGATTCAAAAAGGAGGGGGGGAGAAAGGGAAGTCAGGAAAGAGAAAAGAGGGAAATGGGGAGAGAGGAGAAAGAGAGAAAGAATAAGGGAAAGAAGGTTAGAAACACGAGGATAGCACTCACATGGGCCACATCTGTAAATATATAAAGGAGGAAACAATACCTAGCAGGTAGACATTGATGATCAGACTTTCAGGCCAAGGAAGTATGTTTTTAAAAAAATTATTTAATAGCATATAAATTTACAAACAATAATACAATATAATTTACAGTAATTGACCACTGTACGTTCCTCAGAAGTCGCCAACGCATGTTTCGCCGTGGGGCTTCTTCAAGACGAAGACGAGGAGTACATGATTAGCAGAAAGACAGAAAGTTATATGACGAATGGTCCAGCGGATGCATCCAGAAGGCACATACGGCACAAGTAGAAAAGTTCAAGGTCAATAATGAGCTTGAGTAAAAGTTTTCATGAACCACGATCTTGAATTAGCCAAGAGAGATCAAAGCAAAAATCCGTAGGCTTGAAAATAAACGCCGCAGGAAAGATTCAAATAAACTATCATATATGATTTCAGGCCCAGGATCATATATGATAGTTTATTTGAATCTTTCCTGCGGCGTTTATTTTCAAGCCTACGGATTTTTGCTTTGATCTCTCTTGGCTAATTCAAGTTTTTCTACTTGTGCCGTATGTGCCTTCTGGATGCATACGCTGGAGGACCATTCGTCATATAACTTTCTGTCTTTCTGCTAATCATGTACTCCTCGTCTTCGTCCTGAAGAAGCCCCACGGCGAAACGTGCGTTGGGGACTTCTGAGGAACGTACAGTGGTCAATTACTGTAAATTATATTGTATTATTGTTTGTAAATTTATATGCTATTAAATAATTTTTTTAAAAACATACTTCCTTGGCCTGAAAGTCTGATCATCAATGTCTACCTGCTAGAGATTGTTTCCTCCTTTATATATTTACAGATGTGGCCCATGTGAGTGCTATCCTCGTGTTTCTAACCTTCTTTCCCTTATTATTTCTCTCTTTCTCCTCTCTCCCATTCGTTTAGATATGGCATTTGTTATTTCGAATAATTCGTAACTTTGGATAAATTCATATTTGCTACGTTCACTAACAGCCAAATTTTAAAGGAAATTCCAATACCTATAATTTAATAGTAATAGTTATTATTAGTTAGTTATTATTTCAGATTTTCACGTTTTTCGAATTTTCAAATTTCAGATTTCCAAATTTAGAATTTTTGAATTTACGAATTTTCAAAATTTGTTAAACGGGTTTTTGTTAATTCGGATATTGCACAGTCTATTTGTCTTTAGTAAATCGACCACTAATTATTTTGAAACATTGTTTTGCTCCTGTCCAGGGTATTGGGAAGTTGTTCTGGGTAAGCAGTGATGTGACCAACATGGCAGACAATAATATTTATATTTTTAATTTGAATAACTGTTTTTGGTTTTGTATAATGTTATTGTACACCAATACAGTACATTACAAGATGTTTTGTTTTCCAAATAGTGACGTATATTTTTGGTAAAAATATCCCCTGAGGAAGCCCATGGTGGCGAAACATGTCGGGATAACCACCAAGCTGTCATCAAATGTGTGATAAGAAAAAGATAACAATTCTATGGGCGACATACCAAAAGACAAGTTGTTCCTGTTTCTTTTTACCTTCAATCTTTGTATTAATAAAATGTGTTTTTATATATAACTTTCTCAGTTTTTTTTGTGTTCTGTTACCCTACAAATCCCCTAAAAAAAAACCTCATCTGTATCTACAGTACTTCTTATCCAGGGATGTTGGTGCCTTTTTGAATTTGTCATTAATACACCGGCAAGCTGTGGGATAGGCGGCGGGTCAGGCAGCAGGTGACAACAGCGAGCTGTGGGTCGGGCGGGAGGTCAGGCAGTAGGTGACAGTGGTGAGCTGTGGAATGGGCAATGGGTCAGGTAGCGGGTGACAGTGGCGAGCTGTGGGATGTGTGGCGGGTCAGGTAGTGGGTGACAGTGGCGAGCAGTGGGATGTGTGTCGGGTCAGGCAGTGGGTGACAGCGGCACGCTCTGGGAAGGGGCGGCAGATCAGGCAGCGGGTGACAGCGGCAAGCTATGAAATGGGCGACAGGTCAGGCAGCGGGTGACAGCGGCGAGCTGTGGAATGGGCAATGGGTCAGGCAGCGGGTGACAGTGGCGATCTGTGGGATGTGTGGCGGGTCAGGCAGCGGGTGACAGCGGCAAGCTGTGGGAAGAGAGGTGGGTCAGGCAGCAGGTGACAGCGGCAAGCTGTGGGAAAAGAGGTGGGTCAGGCAGCGGGTGACAGCGGCGAGCTGTGGAATGGGCAATGGGTCAGGCAGCGGGTGACAGCGGCAAGCTATGAAATGGGCGACAGGTCAGGCAGCGGGTGACAGCGGCGAGCTGTGGAATGGGCAATGGGTCAGGCAGCGGGTGACAGTGGCGATCTGTGGGATGTGTGGCGGGTCAGGCAGCGGGTGACAGCGGCAAGCTGTGGGAAGAGAGGTGGGTCAGGCAGCAGGTGACAGCGGCAAGCTGTGGGAAAAGAGGTGGGTCAGGCAGCGGGTGACAGCGGCGAGCTGTGGAATGGGCAATGGGTCAGGCAGCGGGTGACAGCGGCAAGCTATGAAATGGGCGACAGGTCAGGCAGCGGGTGACAGCGGCGAGCTGTGGAATGGGCAATGGGTCAGGCAGCGGGTGACAGTGGCGAGCTGTGGGATGTGTGGCGGGTCAGGCAGCGGGTGACAGCGGCAAGCTGTGGGAAGAGAGGTGGGTCAGGCAGCAGGTGACAGCGGCAAGCTGTGGGAAAAGAGGTGGGTCAGGCAGCGGGTGACAGCGGCGAGCTGTGGAATGGGCAATGGGTCAGGCAGCGGGTGACAGCGGCGCGCTGTGGAATGGGCAATGGGACAGGAAGCGGGTGACAGTAGCGAGCTGTGGGTTGTGCGGTGGGTCAGGCAGCGGGTGACAGCGGCAAGCTATGAAATGGGCGACAGGTCAGGCAGCGGGTGACAGCGGCGAGCTGTGGAATGGGCAATGGGTCAGGCAGCGGGTGACAGTGGCAAGCTGTGGAATGGGCAATGGGTCAGGCAGCGGGTGACAGCGGCAAGTTGTGGGAAGAGAGGTGGGTAAGGCAGCGGGTGACAGCGGCGAGCTGTGGTATGGGCAATGGGTCAGGCAGCGGGTGACAGCAGCGCGCTGTGGAATGGGCAATGGGACAGGAAGCGGTGACAGTAGCGAGCTGTGGGTTGTGCGGTGGGTCAGGCAGCGGGTGACAGCGGCAAGCTATGAAATGGGCGACAGGTCAGGCAGCGGGTGACAGCGGCGAGCTGTGGAATGGGCAATGGGTCAGGCAGCGGGTGACAGTGGCGAGCTGTGGGATGTGTGGCGGGTCAGGCAGCGGGTGACAGCGGCAAGCTGTGGGAAGAGAGGTTGGTCAGGCAGCGATTGACAGCGGCAAGCTGTGGGAAAAGAGGTGGGTCAAGCAGCGGGTGACAGAGGTGAGCTGTGAAATGGGCAATGGGTCAGGCAGCGGGTGACAGCAGCGAGCTGTGGGATGGGCAACGGGTCAGGCAGTGGGTGACATCAGCGAGCTGTGGGACGGGGCGGCGGGTCAGGCAGCGGGTGACAGCACCGAGCTGTGGGACGGGGCGGCGGGTCAGGCAGCGGGTGACTTCAGCGACCTGTGGGACGGGGCGGCTGTTCAGGCAGCGGGTGACAGTGGCGAGCTGTGGGTCAGGCAGCGGCTCCTGTGTCCTCCATGCTTCTGCCGTGCGTCTCTTCTTTCCTCCTCCTAGGCGTCCAATAGGATCGCTTGTCCTTTTAGCCAATCAGGTGACGGGTTTCAGACTCGCTTCCTGATTGGCCGGGAGGAGGATTAGTGTGGCGATAACGAATATTATCTGCGCCCCAAGCCTCTGGCTCTAATCACGTGCTTCGGGGTCGGACTCATGGATAGTGGGGTGGTACACGTGCGCCCCTAATGGATGGGCCGCCACTGGTTGCAAAATATCAAAGTTGCATTGAAGTTGCATCAAGTCACAATGCAAATTCACACAACTTTGAGGGTCGCAGCAGTGTGAACCGAGCAATTCATTTGGATGAAACCGAAACTTGTGTTTGCACTGAGGGGGGGTTGTACTAAGGGGGTGTTTGCACTGAGGGGGTTTTCACTAAGGGGGGTTTGCACTGGGGAGTTGCACCGAGGGGGTTTGCACTGAGGGGGAGATTTGCACTGAGGGGGGTTGCACTACGGGGGGGGGGTGTCTGCACTGAGGGTGTGTCTGCACTGAAGGGGGTCTGTGTAACATGCAGGGGTCCAGAGGTGCAGGTGGCTGTGTAATGTAAAAGGGTCCAGAGGTGCAGGGTGCTGTGTAATGTAAAGGGGTCCAGAGGTGCAGGGGGCTATGTGATGTAAAGGGGTCCAGTGGTGCAGGGGGCTGTGTAATGTAAAGAGGTCCAGAGGTGCAGGGTGCTGTGTAATGTAAAAGGGTCCAGAGGTGAAGGGGGCTGTGAGATGTAAAGGGGTCCAGTGATACAGGGTGCTGTGTAATTTTAAAGGGGTCCAGTGATGCAGGGTACTGTGAATTTTAAAGGGGTCCATTGATGCAGGGGGCTGTGTAATGTAAAGAGATCCAGAGGTGCAGGGGGCTGTGTAATGTAAAGGGGTCCAGTGATTCAGGGGGCTGTGTAATGTAAAGAGGTCCAGAGGTGCAGGGTGCTGTGTAATGTAAAGGGGTCCAGTGATGCAGGGGGCTGTGTAATGTAAAGGGGGCCAGAGGTGCAGGGGGCTGTGCAATGTAAAGTGGTCCAGAGGTGCAGTAGTGGAGAGGGGGTACACAGTAGTAACAGAAAGATATTGAAGGATGCAGAGGTATGCAGGGGGCACAGTGGGGTGTTTTTACATTTTAACGTGGGGGGGTGCCAGATATTGGATCCGCCCCGGGTGCCCCTGGCCTATAGGCTCCTGAGATGTGAATTCCAGTTCTGGAGAAAGAGAGGTG
The DNA here is from genome assembly GCF_905171775.1 of Rana temporaria. Classification (NCBI taxonomy): domain Eukaryota; kingdom Metazoa; phylum Chordata; class Amphibia; order Anura; family Ranidae; genus Rana; species Rana temporaria. Next base: position 262,604 of record NW_024404496.1, read on the forward strand.
TGGGGAGGGGACAAAGAAAAATGGAGAGAAAGAAGAAGGGATAGAACGAACAAGAAAGATGGATAGGGAGAGAGAGAAAAGGGGAAGAAAGGAGAACAGAGAGCAAACAGTAGGGTAAAAAATATTTGAAACATTTTATTGGGGGGGGGGGGGGGTGACACCATATTTTACCGCACCAGGTGACACCAACCCTAGTGACGCCACTGCTGCAGGTATAATTTTTTTTTTTCGTTTTCTTAGGACTACAAAATGTTTTGCTTACCTCCAGGAATATGAAGATCAAATTTACACCTGCTTTTATTGTTTTTGGTAATAATATCGGCAAGGATCGATCCTTCGTCTTTACTGGTTACATTGCAGAAGGTGATTGAAGAGCTCAGTGAAGATATATGACAGGAGCAGAGTTTGTTTTCATAAGTTTTGTTCTCCATTCTGCAGCAATCTTTCGGGTGAATCTGACAACAACATTTCTCAAATTTGCAAAAGTTTACGATATGGAAGAAAACATTTTGGTTTTCCCATCTAATCCAGTGGATTTCTACTATTTCTTCGATTACTTTAACTTGCAGAGTCACGCTTCCTTCATTTGTTGTTATTAGCCCTTCTCCATAATCTTTGCAATACGGTTCACAATGAACACCTAGTATGCAATATAAACATTGGTTAATAAAAAGAGTATACTACCTTAACATTAAATTTCTAAAAAAAAAAAACTATTTGCACAATTAGAAATAATACCTGAAAGTGGATACAAACCTTACGCAATACCCACTGGCCTAGATTCAAGAAGCAATTGCTTACTTGCGCCGGCGTTACGAATGCACCTGATTCAGAAAGCTCATTACGCCGACGGCAGCCTAAGAAATGACTGGCATAAGGCTCCTTATGCCGTCATATCTTAAGCTGCATTCTTACGTTGGCCGCTAGGTGGCGTTCCCGTTGTGGTCAGCGTATAGTATGCAAATTGCATACTAACGCCGATTCACAACCCTACGCGAGCCCTGCGTACGCAGTTTACGTCGTTTGCGTACGTCGGGTTTCGCGTAAGGCTGCACATGCTAAGGATACCCGTCGTTCCCGCGTCGCGAAGTTAAAATTTTACGTCGTTTGCGTAAGTGAATCGTGAATGGCGCTGGACGCCATTCACGTTCACTTTGAAGCAAATGACGTCCTTGCGACGTCATTTACCGCAATGCACGTCGGGAAAGTTTCCAGACGGAGCATGCGCACTACGCTCGGCACGGGAACGCGCCTAATTTAAATGATCCACGCCCCCTATGGGATCATTTAAATTGCGTGCGCTTACGCCGGGCAGTTTTCCGGTGCGCACACGCAATTTACGGAGCTGCTGCTCAGCGAAACGCGCGTAGCGCAGGAAATTTACGTGGGCGTAGCGGCAAAACGGTGCGCTGCGCCTCCGTAAAAAAGGGGCAAAGCTACCTGAATCTGGGCCAGTGGGAGGACCAGCCTCAGGTGATACACAGAGATGAAACAAATCCTCCTACATAAGTTGTACCTGTTTATCTGCTGTCTCTGGACTGAGACAAGTACACGCTATAGAGGGATGTGCTTTGTTCATATCTCATGTCTGAGGTTTACAACCACTTTAAAGCGGTTTTATACCCCTAGAAAAAAAAAACCCTGCAAGGCAAAGGCATAATGAGCTAGTATGACTAGCATACTAGCTCATTATCAATTACTTGCCTTAGATCGAAGCCCCCGCAGCGGTCCTCGGATACGTTCTCCGTCGCCGCCATGTTACCCGGAATGACTTCCCGGTATCGCCCGCTCCGGCGCTATGACTGGCTGGAGTGGCAATGACGTCACTCCTGCGCAAGCGCGCAGAACGGCATGATGCCCGCGCATGCGCACATTTCCGGCAGGCTCCCATTCAAGAGCCGCCGCGCCTGCGCCGTTGTCTACAGTGCGCATGCGCCATAGACATCGGCGCCCGCTTTTCTGCAAATATCTCCTTAACCATGTAGGCAAACCCCTAGGTGCCCCCCCTGGTGCCGACACGCGTGACCGGCGGTCGCGAACAATCGTTGGGCACCCGCGATTGCTCGTTACAGAGCGAGAACCGGGAGCTGTGTGGGTAAACACACAGCTCCTGGTCCTGTCAGGGGAGAAATGCCTGACCATCTGTTCATACAATGTATGAACAGAAGATCAGTCATTTCCCCTAGTGAGGCCACCCCCCCTACAGTTAGAACACACCCAGGGAACATACTTAACCCCTTCCCCGCCCCCTAGTGTTAGGCCGCGTACACACGGTCGTTCCAAACCGCTGAGAATGGTCCGATGGTTCACCGCTGAAGTGGCCTGATGGTCTGATGTGCGTACACACCATTGTTCCAAAAACCGATCGGGTCAGAACGCGGTGACGTCAAACACACGACGTGCTGAATAAAACGAAGTTCAATGCTTCCAAGCATGCGTCGACTTGATTCTGAGCATGCGCGGGCTTTGAACCGATGCTTTCTGTACTAACCATCGGTTTGGACCGATCGGGCATCGGTTCGATTTTGAAGCATGTTTTAAAATTTTTGGCCGATGGGCTATACACACGGTCGGTTTGGACCGATGAAACTGAACCTCGGTCCATTCTCATCGGTTTTGTCCAACCGTGTGTACGCGGCCTTAACCCCTTCCCTGCCAGTGAAATTTTTACAGTAATCAATGCATTTTTATAGCACTGATTGCTATAAAAATGCCAATGGTCCCAAAAATGTGTCAAAAGTGTCCGATGTGTCCGCCATAATGTCGCAGTATCGATAAAAATCGCAGATCGCCGCCATTACTAGTAAAAAAATAAAAATATTAATAAAAATGCCATAAAACTATCCCCTATTTTGTAGACGATATGGCCCAGACTTTGTAGACGCTATAACTTTTGCGCAAACCAAACGCTTATTGCGATTTTTTTTTACGAAAAATATGTAGAAGAATATGTATCGGCCTAAACTGAGGAAAAAAATTGTTTAAAAAAAAAAAGGATATTTATTATAGCAAAAAGTACAAAATATATATTTTTTTTCAAAATTGTCGCTCTATTTTTGTTTATAGCGCAAAAAATAAAAACCGCAGAGGTGATCAAATACCACCAAAAGAAAGCTCTATTTGTGGGAAAAAATGCTAAAAATTTAATTTGGGTACAGTGTTGCACGACCGCGCAATTGTCATTCAAAGTGTGAGCGCTGATGCCGCGTACACATGACCGTTTTTCATGATGTGAAAAATGATTTTTTTTTATAAGGTCATTAACCTCCCTGGCGGTATGATTCTTTCAGAAAAAAGGTGCTGAAAGCAGTACAATTATTTGCAAGGAAATTTGGCGTTTTATACTGTAGGCCTGCAATTCTTAGAAATACCGTATTTATCGGCGTATACCGCGCACTATTTTGCCCTGAAAATCAGGGCAAAATCGTGGGTGCGCGATATACGCCGATACCCGCTTTCCCGCCACGAGTTTGAATACTGCGCCCGCATATAGCGAGCGCAGTACACTCGTGAATCTTCGGGCAGTCTCGGCGCCTCTCGCACTGACGTCCTGACGTCCTGAGCGTACAGGACGTCAGTGCGAGAGGCGCCCAAGCCTGCCCGAAGATTCACGAGTGTACTGCGCTCGCTATATTCAAAGTCGTGGCGGGAAACGAGCGGGAGGACGCCGCAGAAGGACGCCGGACCCGCCGAAGATGGACACCGGATCCGCCGAAGATGGACACCGGACCCGCCGAAGATGGACACCGGACCCGCCGAAGATGGACGCCCGACCCGCCGAAGATGGACGCCCGACCCGCCGAAGACGGACGCCGGACCCGCCGAAGAGGACACCCGAAGCCGCAGAAGGACGCCGGACCCGACGAGGCCGCAGATGGACGCCGCGCAAGACACCAAAACTGTAAGTACAAAAAAACAAAAAATCTTTTTTTCCCACAGGATTGGGGGCCACTTTGGGGGTGCGCAGTATACGCCAGAGCGCGTTATACCGCGATAAATACGGTAACTCACTTAAATCTGTCCAAACAAGAGTCTAGTAGGCATCCCGGGTATGAATTTTTTTTTTAAAAACAAAATTATAAATTATAATATATAAAAATAATTATAAATAATTATAACAAATAATAATATAATTATAATAAAAATTATTCAATAATGTAATGAACTCAAAATCACTGAAATTTGCTCAGTTGCAGAATTGTCGCTGTCATTATTTTTATTTTTTTATGACGAATTTCCCCACAAATCGCTATCGCACAATTCTGCAAGTGATTATAATTTATTATCGCTGTTTTCTAGCTGATCTAAAACCATTTTTGACATAAAGGGACACTTTTGGACAATCTACAGTTTTTAGGCAGAAATTACATTATTTATTATATAAAAGTACATGTAGGGCACTGGGCAGACCACTAGGGACAAGGGGGGGGGGTATTTTTTACATACAGTACTGTAATCTATAAGATTACTGTATACTGTATGTAATGTGTTTGTTTACTTTTTTGAATTTGGCGCCGTTCTCCGCCCCCGTGCGTCGTAACGTCGCAGGGAACGGAGATCCGCGGCACACGGCACTGTGTGAATCGAGCGAGGAGGACCCGCTCGCTCACACAGCGGGGTGGCATCGCTGGATCCAGGGACAAGGTAAGTAACTTACCAGGAGAAGGTAAGCCGCGCCGCTGCAGGCTCTGCACATCTACCCCGAGCGTAACTCGGGGATACCGATCCTAGCATGCAAAAACCACCCCGAGTCACGCCTGGGGATACCGCTAAGGAGGTTAAAGGCACCCCAAACGCAGTGCAATTTTGCTGTGATTGTCGAGCGTCAAAACTCTCTGGAATCACAGCAAAAATCGTAACCAAAAACGCTCCTGGCTATTTGCCAAGATTTGGTTACACAAGCTTCTTTGGTGCGTTTTTGGAGCGCTAGGGTGACCATGTGTCCCGCATTTCCCAGGACAGTCCCGCATTTTGCAGGTCTGTCCCGGGCACATTCATTCCAGGACAATACAGTGTCCCGGAATGAAACTGGCACAGCCACCCTCCGGGCCAATCTGATACCCCCGAAAAAAGGCCGCCACATCACCGCTTTACTCATTGACAGTACTTGTCCTGGCCGGGAATGCACAATCCCCGCCCCCTGCTTGTGATTGGAGACATCCTAAGATACGCTACGCCCGCACAAATTTACGCCGGGCTTTTTGAATCCAGCCCTAAGACTGGGAGGCCATTAAAGTTCATGTGCGTGTAAAGGCAGGCGTCCCAATACTTTTGGCAATATAGTGTGTTTGGGAATAGTTGGATACAGATGTTAGAGAATGGCAGGTCTCAGATGCAAGCAGAAACAAAAAGATATTCATATTTAATAAATCATAAAATCTGTCAGTGTTTTTGTAAAATGCAAGGAAATTTGTGTACATGTTTATAACAGACATTTTCCAAGATCATGCTGACATAATGACATATTGCTGAGTGATCTTCAGCTAGGTCTTGATTAACCTGTGACCTGACCTGCTTTAAGCGCACAAGTTCTGGCAGGAATTATCAACGTATAAACTTACCGGTCAGGAGGGTCATCAAAAATATATACTGTAGATGATAGTGTCTGTCTTCATCTTTAAACTTGGTCGGTAACAACACTAAGAGATAAAAAGTAAAAATGAATACACATTTTTGACTATGTTTTCAGCACTGCTATTCATTTAATACCTACAGTGCCTTTAACCACTTCCATACCGGGGGGCACTTACGCACCTTCCTGCCCAGGCCAATTTTCAGCTTTCAGCACTGTCGCACTTTGAATGGCAATTGCGCGGTCATGCTACACTGTACCCAAACCAAATTGGCGTCCTTTTTTTCCCACAAATAGAGCTTTCTTTTTGTGGTATTTGATCACCTCTGCGATTTTTTTTTTTTGCGCAACAACTAAAAAAAGACTGAAAATTTTGAATAAAAAAAAAACTTTTTTATTTTTTTCTGTTAATTTTTTTGTAAATACGTTTTCTCTTTCAATTACGGGCACTCATATGGCGGCACTGATGGGCACCGATGAGATGGCACTGATGGACATCGATGAGGTAGTACTGACGGGCACAGATGAGGTGGCACTGATTGGCGGCGCTGGTATGCGGCACTGATGGGCACACATAGGCGGCACTGATGGGCACACATAGGTGGCACTGATGGGCACACATAGGCGGCACTGATGGGCACACATAGGCAGCACTGATGGGCACTCATGGGCGGCACTGATGGGCACTCATGGGCGGCACTGATGGGCACTCATAGGCGGCACAGATGGGCACTCATGGGCGGCACTTATGGGTGGCACTGATGGCTACTTATGGGTGGCACAGATGGGCACTGATAGGTGGGCACTGGGCATGGATGGGCACTGTGGGGTGGCACTGATGGACACTGTAGAGTGGCACTGATGGACACTGTGGGGTGGCACTGATGGACACTGTGGGACGGCACTGATGGACACTGTAGAGTGGCACTGATGGACACTGTGGGGTGGCACTGATGGACACTGTGGGACGGCACTGATGGACACTGTAGAGTGGCACTGATGGACACTGTGGGGTGGCACTGATGGACACTGTGGGACGGCACTGATGGACACTGTGGGACGGCACTGATGGACACTGGGGCGACACTGATTTACCTATGTTGCCAGTCAGTGCCCATTTGTGGGCACTGATTGGCATCTTTTTTTTTTTAAATGCTTTTTTTTTTTTTTTACAGCCTTTTTTTTTTTTTTCCCAGCTTTTTTTTTTTTTTTGCCCACTTCCCTGGTGGTCCAGGGTGGGCTTCCCTGGTGGTCCATGTGGCGATCCGAGGGGGGCTGCGCTGATAAACAATCAGCGCGAACCCCCCCCGTCAGGAGAGCCGCCAATCGGCTCTCCTCTACACGCGTCTGTCAGACGCGAGTGAGGAAGAGCCATCAACGGCTCTTCCTGTTTACATCGTGATCAGCCGTGATTGGACACGGCTGATCACGTGGTAAAGCGCCTCCGTGAGAGACTCTTTACCGAGATCGGTGTTGCGGGGTGTCAGACTGACACCCCGCAACAACGATCGCCGCGATGCGCGCCCCCGGGGGCACGCAGCGGCTCAGAATCCTGAGGACGTCATATGACGTCCAGTCAGGATTCTACAACCACTTTGCCGACGTCACTCTGTCATTGGCGGGCGGCAAGTGGTTAAAAAAGTATTCATACCCCTTGAAATTTTCCAAATTTTCTCCTGTTACAACCAAAAAAATGTAATTAAATGTATTTTATTGAGATTTTATGTGATGGACCAACACAAAGTGTCACATAATTGTGAAGTGGAAGGACAAATATTAATGCTTTTAAATTTTTTTTACAAATAAATATGTGAAAAGTGTGGGGGGAGGGGCATTTGTATTCAGCCCCCTTTACTCTGATACCCCGAACTAAAATCTAGTGGCACCAATTGCCTTCAGAAGTCACCTAATTAGTAAATAGAGTGCACCTGTGTGCGATTTAATCTCAGTAGAAATGCAGCTGTTCTGTGAAGCCCTCAGAGGTTTGTTAGAAAACCTAAGTGAACAAACAGCATCATGAAGGCCGAGGAACACACCAGGCAGGTCAGGGATAAAGTTGTGGAGAAGTATAAAGCAGGGTTAGGTTATAAAAAAATCTCCGAAGCTTTGATCATCTCACGGAGCTTCTGTTCAATCCATCATCCGAAAATGGAAAGAGTATGGCACAACTGCAAACCTACCAAGACATGACCGTCCACCTAAACTGACCGGGCCGGGCAAGGAGAGCATTCATCAGAGAAGCAGCCCAGCCCAATTTTTTTTTTCTTTTCAGAATCTTTGCTCTTTTATCACTTATGTTGCAAAAAAACCCCCCCAAAAAACAGTGGCCCAGATTCAAGAAGCTATTGCGCCCGCGCAACCATAGGTTGCGCGGCGCAATAGCTGTTTTGCTCCCGCGTAGCGAATGCCCCTGATTCAGGAACATCGCTACGCGGACTGCAGCCTAGGATATGACAGACATAAGCCTCCTTATGCCTTCATATCTCAGGCTGCATTCTTGCGTTGGCCGCTAGGTGGCGCGGCCATTGTGATCGGCGTATAGTATGCAAATTGCATACTACCACCGATTCACAAAAGTTGCGCGGGCCCTGCGCACGCAAGGTACGGAGTTTCCGTACGGCGACTTTAGCGCAAGGTTGCTCCTGCTGTAGCAGGGGCAGCCAATGCTAAAGAATAGCCGCCCTTCCCGCTCGTGAAATTTAAATTTCACGTCGTTTACGTAAGTGATTCGTGAATGGCGCTGGACGCCATTCACGTTCATTTAGAAGCAAATGACGTCCTTGCGACGTCATTTGCCGCAATGCACGTCGGGAAAGTTTCCCGACGGAGCATGTGCTGTTCGCTCGGCGCGGGAGCGCGCCTAATTTAAATGATTCCCGCCCCCGGCGGGATCATTTACATTAGGCGCCCTTACGCAGGGCTAATTAGCATAGCGCCCGCGCAATTTACGGAGCTACTGCTCCGTGAATCGCGGGCAAATCGAAATATTTGCGTGGGCGCAGAGCAAAAATCGTTGCCCTTTGCCCACGCAAATATTGCGCGGATCTACCTGAATATGGGCCAGTAGTGATTAAATACCACCAAAAGAAAAAAAAATCTAAAAATGTTGTTTGGGTACAGTGTTGCATGACTGAGTAATTGGCATTCAAAGTGCGACAGCGCTGAAAGCTGAAAATTGGGCTGGGCAGGAGGGGGTAAAAGTGCCCTGTATGGAAGTGGTTAAAGAGACAGTGTAAAAAATAAAATAAAAAGTAAAATAAATAAGAAAAAAAAATGAAAGCACCCCGTAGAAGCGAAAACGCATACTTAAGTTGCGCCCGCATACGTAAACGGTGTTCGCACCACACATGTGTCGCCGCGATCGTTTAAGCGAGAGCAATAATTATAGCAAAAGACCTCCTCTGTAACTGAAAACTGGTAACCTGTAGACATTTTTCAAACGTCGCCTATGGAGATTTTGAAGTGTCAGTACGTTTTTGGTGCCATTCTGCGAGCGGGCGCAATTTTGAGGATGACATGTTGGTTATCAATTTACTCGGCGTAACATTATATTTCAAAATATGAAAAAAAAAATTGGGCTACTGTTTACTTATTTTTTAAATAAAAAAAAAAGTGTATTTTTTCCACAAAAAAAATTGCGTTTGTAATGCCGCATACGGTGTGAAATAAAGTATTGCAATGACCGCCATTTTATTCTCTAGGGCATCGAAAAAAAAATATAGGGCCAGATTCAGAAAGACTTACGCTGGCGTATCTAATGATACGCCGCGTAAGTCCACGGATGCGCCGTCGTATCTATGCGCTGTATTCACAGTACAAGATACGCCTGAATTTTGGCTTCCTACGACCGACGTAAGTCTCCTACGCCGTCGTATTTGGGCGCATATTTCCTCTGGCCGCAATGGGCGCTTCCATTGATTTACGCGTCGAATATGTAAATGAGCAAGATACGCCGATTCACGAACGTACTTGCGCCCGTCGCAGTAAGCTACGCCGTTTACGTAAGGCGTACGTCCGGTGTAAAGATAAACCACCAAATAGCTGGTCTAAGGCCCCGTACACACGAGAGGATCGATCCGCTGAAATTGATCCGCGGATCGGTTCCAGCGGATAGATCCGCTGGTGTGTACGATCCAGCGGATATTTATCCGCGGATATATTTCGGGCCGACCGATTTCCAGCGGATAAAAATTTCTTAGCATGCTAAGAAATCTATCTGCTCGAATCGGGTCCAGCGGATCGATTCGGTGGTCTGTACAGACTCACCGGATCGATCCGTCCGAACCCATCCCTCGCATGCGTCGTAATGATTCGACGCATGCGTGGAATTCCTTATATGACAGCGTCGCGCACGTCGCCGCGTCATCATCGCGGCGACGGCGCGACACGTCATCGCGATGGGAATTCGGCGCGGATTTCGATCCGATGGTGTGTACACTCTATCGGATCAAAATCCTCAGAGGATTTATCCGCGGAAACGGTCCGGTGGACCGTACCCGCGGACAAATCCTATCGTGTGTACTAGGCATAAGTCGTCTAGGGTATGGACGTCGGAAGTGCCGTCGGATTTTACGTCGTTTACGTAAGTCGTACGTGAATGGGGCTGGGCGTAGGTTACGTTCACGTCGAAAGCATTGAGCCGTCGTATCTTAGGGAGTATATGCAACGTGATTCTGAGCATGCGCGCGCATGTGCCGTTCGTACAGCCATGCATTTACATGGGGTCACGACTCATTTTAATAGATCACGCCCACTACCTGCCTACTTTGAATTAGGTGGGCTTATGCCGGCCTATTTACGTTACGCCGGTGTAAATATGGGAGCGAGTGCTTTGTGAATACTCAGCTTGCCTCTCTATGTTACGTCGGCGTAGCGCATATGAGATGCGCTACGCCCGCTCAAAGATACGCCGATGTACCTCAATCTGGCCCATAATGTTTGGGGGTTCTAAGGAATTTTCTAGTAAAAAAAAAAAAGATTTTAGCTTTAAGTTTAAAAATTTGGCCTTAAAAAAAGACAATATACAGTGGCATGATACAGTATATGATATATGTGAATTAACCACTACCCGACAGCCGTACGACTTTATACGGCCGCGGGGTGGTTCTCAATCTCTAACAGGCCGTAAAAACACGGCCTGCGCGCGCATCCAGCGGCGCATCGCTGAGATGCCGATGCGAGTGCCTGGCGGCCGCGATGTCCGCCAGGGACTCGCGATCAGCGGCTACAGGGACAAGACGTGGAGCTCTGTGTGTAATGATGGGGTGTAAACACAGAGCTCCACGTCCTGTCAGGGAGAGAGGAGACCGATCTGTGTATCTTGTACACAGGGACACAGATCGGTCACCTCCCCCAGTCACCCCCCCTCCCCCTACAGTTAGAACACAATTTAGGGTACACATTTAACCCCTTCCTCACCCCCTAGTGTTAACCCCTTCAATGCCAGTCACATTTATAAAGTAATTAGTGCATATTTATAGCACTGATCGCTGTATAAATGTGAATGGCGCCAAAAATGTGTCAAAAGTGTCCGATGTGTCCGCCATTACGCGCAGTCACGAAAAAAATGCTGATCGCCGCCATTAGTAGTAAAATAAAAAATAATAAAAAATAATAATAATTCTGTCCCCTATTTTGTAAGCGCAATAACTTTTGCGCAAACCAGACGCTTCTTGCGATTTTTTTTATTTTTTTTCCCCAAAAATATGTAGAAGAATACGTATCGGCTAGACTATGAAAAAAAATGTTTTTTTTTTTTTAAAAATGGGCTATTTATTATAGCAACAAGTAAAAAATACTACTGGGCCAGATTCAGGAAGCTATTGCGCCCGCGCAACCATAGGTTGCGCGGCGCAATAGCTGTTTTGCTCCCGCGTAGCGAATGCCCCTGATTCAGGAACATCGCTACGCGGACTGCAGCCTAGGATATGACAGACATAAGCCTCCTTATGCCTTCATATCTCAGGCTGCATTCTTGCGTTGGCCGCTAGGGGGCGCGGCCATTGTGATCGGCGTATAGTATGCAAATTGCATACTACCACCGATTCACAAAAGTTGCGCGGGCGCTGCGCACGCAAGGTACGGAGTTTCCGTACGGCGACTTTAGCGCAAGGTTGCTCCTGCTATAGCAGGGGCAGCCAATGCTAAAGTATAGCCGCCCTTCCCGCTCGTGAAATTTAAATTTCACCTCGTTTACGTAAGTGATTCGTGAATGGCGCTGGACGCCATTCACGTTCACTTAGAAGCAAATGACGTCCTTGCGACGTCATTTGCTGCAATGCACGTCGGGAAAGTTTCCCGACGGAGCATGCGCTGTTCGCTCGGCGCGGGAGCGCGCCTAATTTAAATGATTCCCGCCCCCGGCGGGATCATTTACATTAGGCAGCCTTGCGCCCGGCTATTTAGCATATCGCACGCACGCTACTGCTCCGTGAATCGCGGGCATATCAAAATATTTGCGTGGGCGCAGAGCAAAAATCGTTGCCCTTTGCCCACGCAAATATTGCGCGGATCTAGCTGAATCTGGCCCATTGTTTTTTTTTTTCAAAATTGTCGCTCTATTTTTGTTTATAGCGCAAAAAATAAAAACCGCAGAGGCGATCAAATACCACCAAAAGAAAGCTCTATTTGTGGGGGGAAAAAGGACGTCAATTTTGTTTGGGAGCCACGTCGCACGACCGCAAAATTGTCAGTTAAAGTGACGCAGTGCCACAAGCTGAAATTTCACCTGGTCAGGAAGGGGGTATATGTGCCCAGTAAGGAAGTGGTTAATTAGCATTTGTCTGTTTAGTATCATTTTATGTATGAAATAATATAGCTTCATGTTAGCTGCTTTGCACAACCCCTCTGCAGAATACATGTCCTAGAGTATGGGCGTGATCCATGGCCTTATATACAGACAACCAAATAAGTCGTATAATAACAACACGAGAAATAATCTGAACAGCGCATACATAAACTAAAGATAAAGACGTCTACTTACTCTTTCAAATAAATATTTGAACTTCATGCGTTCTAATCCATTTCTTTCTCTTATTTTTTGTAATCTTTTTCCGTCATGGACACATTAGTTTCTCTTTTAACTGTTCCTGGTTCCTCCCTATCACATGGTCTCCTTGGGGCATTGCTTTTTTTAACCACTTCCAGCCTGGGTTGATTTTGACATTCCGCTCCTACATGTAAAAATAAGCATTTTTATAGCTAAAAACCTACTTAGAACCCCCAATTATGGGGGTAGCGCTACATATATATATATATATATATATATATACTGGCCCAGATTCAGGTAGATCCGCGCAATATTTGCGTGGGCAAAGGGCAACGATTTTTGCTCTGCGCCCACGCAAATATTTCGATTTGCCCGCGATTCACGGAGCAGTAGCTCCGTAAATTGCGCGGGCGCTATGCTAATTAGCCCGGCGTAAGGGCGTCTAATGTAAATGATCCCGCCGGGGGCGGGAATCATTTAAATTAGGCGCGCTCCCGCGCCGAGCGAACAGCGCATGCTCCGTCGGGAAACTTTCCTGACGTGCATTGCGGCAAATGACGTCGCAAGGACGTCCAGCGCCATTCACGAATCACTTACGTAAACGACGTGAAATTTAAATTTCACGAGCGGGAAGGGCGGCTATACTTTAGCATTGGCTGCGCCTGCTATTAGCAGGAGCAACCTTGCGCTAAAGTCGCCGTACGGAAACTCCGTACCTTGCGTGCGCAGGGCCCGCGCAACTTTTGTGAATCGGTGGTAGTATGCAATTTGCATACTATACGCCGATCACAATGGCCGCGCCCCCTAGCGGCCAACGCAAGAATGCAGCCTGAGATATGAAGGCATAAGGAGGCTTATGTCTGTCATATCCTAGGCTGCAGTCCGCGTAGCGATGTTCCTGAATCAGGGGCATTCGCTACGCGGGAGCAAAACAGCTATTGCGCCGCGCAACTATGGTTGCGCGGGCGCAATAGCTTCTTGAATCTGGGCCACTGTATATACTCGAGTATAAGCTGACCCGAATATAAGCCGAGGCACCTAATTTTACCACAAAAAAACTGGGAAAACGTATTGACTCGAGTATAAGCCTAGGGCAGGCATGTCCATAATCCGGCCCGGGGGCCCATTGCGGCCCCCGTTCCAGTTTAATGTGGCCCTCCTGGTAATTTGAATATATACTGTATTTATGGGCGCTGCCTCGGAGGGGACAGGAAGGGGCGGGGAACCAGGGATGGACTGGCCATAGGGACTACAGGGAGTTTCCCGGTGGGCCGATGGCTCAGTGGGCCGTTTTTTAAAACAGAGATGCTGCTTGGAGGACTTTTTCTAACGCCCTGGCAGCGCCCCAGTGTGAAAGCACTCAGGCTTTCACACTGGGACTGCAGCGGAAGCGTTTGTCGCTTTACAGGCTCTATTTTTAGCCCAAAGGCGCCTAAAAACTGCCTCAGTGTAAAAAGGGGTCCTACACTCACCCCCTCTCTTTTACACTCACTCTCTTTTTCTTACACTCACCCCCCTCTCTCAACCACCCCCTCTCACTCCCTTTGCCTCAACCCTCCCTCTCTCTCTCATTCCCCTCTCTCTCACCCACTCATGATATACAATAATGGATGTAGGGGCCTTTTGGTGGGCGTGATTTTTCGGGGGGGGGGGGGGGGCAGCATTTTATTGAATTAAAGTGGGCCGGTCTGGATGAAGTCCAGGGCCAAATTTTTGTCCCAGTCCAGCCCTGCGGGGAACGAGTGCTGTCAAATTACATACAGGAGAATCTCCTGTTTTCTCTGCGGCATCTGTAATAGGAAGTCCCGTCTCCTGGGCTGCCATTGGACGACTCCTCTGTCTATCATAGGAGGCGGGACTTTGTATTAAAGAGGCCGCCATGTAACCAGGAGATTCTCCTGTATGTAATCTGTTGGCGCTCGTCTCGCCTCCCCTCCGAGGCTGCAGATGGGCATCGATCAGGCTGCATTCATGGCAATGGAGAGGCTGCATTCATGACAATAGCAAGGCTGCATTCATGGCAATGGCGAGGCTGGATTCATGGCAATGGCGAGGCTGCATTGATGGGCAATGACCCTTATTTTGCTTCACAGGTCTTTATTTACATTTTTTTCCTGAAACTTCCCTCCTATACGCCAATAAATACGGTATATCCAAATAACACGCCCACGCTCATCTCTTCACCACACACAGCCACAAAGGTAAGAGAATTCTTGTTGGGCCGTGTATTAGTTGCTCGGAGGAACACACTTAGACCGAATTGTAATGGTTTAAAGAATGTCGGGCAAAATGGTCGGCCCTCACGCATGTTCACTTCATCAAATCTGGCCCTCTTTGAAAAATGTTTGGCCACCCCTGGCCTAGGGTGTCCATCTACATGCCTCACTGTGCCTCACTGTGCCCATGTGCATGCCTCACTGTGCCCATGCCTCACTGTGCCCATGTCTCACTGTGCCCATGCCTCACTGTGCCCATGTCTCACTGTGTCCATGCCTCACTGTGTCCATCCCTTACTGTGTCCATGTGCATGCCTCACTGTGTCCATGCCTCACTGTGCCCATGCCTCACTGTGTCCATGCCTCACTGTGTCCATGTCCATGCCTCACTGTGTCCATGCCTCACTGTGTCCATGTCCATGCCTCCTGATAGGGTGACCATGTGTCCCGGATTGCCCAGGACAGTCCCACATTTTGCAGGTATGTCCCGGGCACATTCATTCCAGGACAATACAGTGTCCCGGAATGAAACTGACACAACCCCCCCTCCCCCAAGCCAATCTGATGCCCCCAAAAAAGGGCGCCACATCACCGCTTTACTCACTGACAGTACTTGTCCTGGCCGGGAATGCCTGGAGGAGCACAATCCCCGCCCCCTGCTTGTGATTGGAGAAATCAAAAAGCCTGCCTCTTGTGTCCAATCACTGTGCGGTGATTCGTTACAGCACAAGCTGTATTTTTGGGTGACCACATTTCCAAACTGCCATTCAGGGACACACCCCGTCTTTCACCTTCCCCAAAAAAAAGGGGGGGGGGTGGCAGGGGGAAATGTAGTCTTGGGTTTGATGTGGAATTTGCCGGGTGAATGTGCCGCTTGCCACCATATGCAGTGTCGCTCGCCACCCATAGCCTGTCATCAGATGCAGTGCTGCTGTCACTCCCTCTGCATGAGCCGCGTGCGTAGAAGGAAAGGAGTGACATCACTATCTGGAGAGTGAAGATCACACCAGTCCCTGCTGCTTGTGGCTGGGTGCCGGAGAAGGAGGAGGTGCCGAGGTTGGTGGGGACAGCAGTGCTGCACTAGGCGCAGGCCTCGCTCCCGGTCTCGCTGTCTGAGAGTAAATTGTCACTGGTTGCAAGATGCCAGGCAGAACCAGTTCCGTAAATGTAGTTATTAGGGGGTGGCTGTGTCCTCTATTTCATTCCGGGACATTGTATTGTCCCAGAATGAGGGTGCCCGGGACCAGGGACAGACATGTCAATTGCGGGACAATCCTGGGCAATCCGGGACATGTGGGCACACTAGTGCCTAACAATGTCTAATGTGTTCTGCTTTTACTAACAGATCTGTCTGCTTTTTCTCCCCGAAACCAGAGTTGATTTCAAGGAGAAGAAACAGACAGATTGATTTCTGTGTACAGTGTTCTGTGTGTTTTTCAACCAAGGCGTGTGCACAGAGTGTGCCAGGTGTCTCTCCCCTTGTCCTGTCCCTGCACCCTGCTGATCTACTCACTGGGGCAGATTCATCAAGAGATCCGCCGTCGTATCTCTGAGATCCCACGGTCGGATCTATGCGACTGATTCATAAGAATCAGTTCCTCATAGATCTCCCTTAGATCTGACAGGTGTAAGTGACTTACACCAGTCGAATCTTAGGCTGTAATCTCCCGCCGGCCGCTAGGTGTCGTCGCTTTTTTTTACACGTCGCATATGCAAATGAGGAGAACCGCCGATTCACGTCCGTACGCCCGCCCGTCGCTCTTTTTCAACGTCGTTTGCGTTCGGCTTTTTCCGGCGGATAGCTACTCCTGCTATATGAGGGGTAGCTAATGTTAAAGCGGAGTTCCGGCCACAATTTCACTCTTTAAATATAAATACCCCTGTAATACACAAGCTTAATGTATTCTAGTAAAGTTAGTCTGTAAACTAAGATCCGTTTTGTTAGGTTGTTACAGCATTTAGACACTTTATAAAATAGAAATTGACTGGGGCCATCTTAAGTGTGGGCATCATGAAGCCAGACTGTATGACTTCCTGGATTTCAGCCTTGCACATCTCGCACATGCTCAGTGCTGCACAAGCAGTGTCAGATCAGGTTTCAGCACCTGTGCTGTCCAAGTCACATGATTCTTTGAGACTGGGGAGTGCACAGACTCCTGGAAAGTTACACCCACTACATTCCCAGGAGTCTGTGCGGTGTAGGTTAGGAAGCATTAAGCACCTAGGTGCAGGAAGTGGGAAGATTAACTATTCTGCCTAGCAACAACACTTTGAAGGCATCTAAAAAAAAAAAATGTTTTCGTAAAGGACTAATGACATTTTTTTTAAACTACTGATGTAATGTTATATTTATGGGTGGAACTCCACTTTAAGTATGGCCGACGTTCCCGCGCCGAGTTTTAAATTTGTTACGTCGTTTGCGTAAGTACGTCGGGAATAAGGATGGCCGTAAGTAACCTAGCCGCCGAAAACAATGACGTCCTAGCGACGTCATTTGGAGCATGCGCACTGGGCAACGCGCCTGATTTAAATTGTACACTCCCCCTAGCCACGGAATTTGCATTCCGCCGGGGGGAGTTAGGATCCGACGGTGCAATTTGCGAGGTAAGTGCTTTATGAATCATGCACTAGCCTCGCTAAATTGCACCGGCGGATCGTAAAACAGGTAGATCTGGCGGATCTAAATATCCGCTGATCTACATGAATCTGGCCCATTGTCTCTCCTTGCTTCTTCCCACTGCCTCTCCGGCATGAATCCTTTCACTGCCTCCTGTGCCAGGATCCAGGCCAGCTTTCCTGAGCTCCTAGCCTGAGGTAAACCCTCCCCCCCCCCCAGTATTGGGTCCCTCGAGGGCCAGCGACAGCCTCCCTCAACACTGCTTCTCCATCTTTCACCAGACTCTCCTTGTTGGCATGGCACATGTTTATTTATGGGGTTATCCCAGTCCACTGCCAGACCACTTCTGGGGATTGGCTGGGAGTCCAAAAATATTCAAGTCAGTCCCTCCTAACCTACACCCTCTAGTCCTAGAAGGTTCTTCAACCTTCCAGACACCAGGGAGAAGAACCAGAGAGCTGCTAGGATCAGTCATCCAGCCTTGAGCTCTAGTAACCCTGACCCAATTCAGCGACTCTCACTTCTAGTAGCACACACTAGAGCAGTGGTTCTCAACCTTTCTAGTAGGGTTGTCCCCATACCACTTTTTTAGGACCGAGTACAAGTACCGATACTTTTTTTCAAGTACTCGCCGATACCGAATACCAAAACTTTTTTTTAAATGTGTCCCCAAATGCAGCCATGTCCCCCCCATATGCAGCCATGTCCCCCCACAAATGCAGCCATGTCCCCCCACATATGCAGCCATGTCCCCCCACATATGCAGCCATGCCCCCCCTATATCCAGCCATGTCCCCTCTATATCCATCCATGTCCCCCCATATATCCAGCCATGTCCCCCCTATATGCAGCCATGTCCCCCCTATATGCAGCCATGTCCCCCTATATGCAGCCATGTCCCCCCTATATGCAGTCATGTCCCCCATAAATCCAGCCATGTCCCCCCTATATGCAGCCATGTCCCCCATAAATCCAGCCATGTCCCCCCTATATGCAGCCATGTCCCCCCTATATGCAGCCATGTCCCCCATAAATCCAGCCATGTCCCCCCTATATGCAGCCATGTCCCCCCTATATGCAGCCATGTCCCCCCTATATTCAAGTATTCTATTTAGGTATCGGGGGTATTTGCGGGAGTACAAGTACTCCCGCAAATACTCGGTATCGGTCCCGATACCGATACTGGTATCGGTATTGGGACAACCCTACTTTCTAGTGCTGTGACCCCTTGAAAAAAATTCCCAAGTTGCGGGGACCCCAAACAGTAAAATTATTTTTGTAGCAAGGGTTGTCAGCAAGGCAAGACAAGTATTGTGCGCCCCTAACTAGACATGTGCACAGCAAAAAATTTCGTTTATTTCTGTTTCGTTTCTGTTCGTTTATCGTGATTCATAACGAGTCGTAATTTCGTAAGACGTTAGTTATCGTATTCGTACTCTTTAGTATTTTTGTAACACTTTTTTTTCCGTTTCCGTTTTTTTCTGTTAGTTTATTTTTCGTTGAATCGAGATTCGTATTTTTGTTATATTTTGTATTCTGCCGCGTTCGTATTTTTAAAATGATTTTATTCGTTCCTTCGTTTTTACGTTGGTTTAATTTTCGTTGTTTTGCTATTCGTATTTACATTATATGTTCCATCATGCCGCGTTCGTATTTTCGTAAGAAATATATCTTCGTTGCTTTATGATCATTCGTATTTTCGTAAATAATTTCCTTTGATTGTAAAAACGTACTTTTGTAGATTTTATTGCATTCGTAATTCTGTTAGAATACATTTTACGTTTATTCGACACACTACTCGTCGTAATTTTGTAATTCGTACTTTACTGTGATTGACTTGACTGTCTTAGTTAGCACACACACCCTGTCTAGAATGAAGTCTGACGTAGAAGAAAACTAAAATATCTCAGATATTACAAATACAAATCTAGAAATTAGATGCACTGCAGTCTAACACAGAAAAAGACACAAGGAGCCAGAAGGTAATGAGAAAGAAGCTCATTGGGGGAAGCAACAAACCTCTTCAGAGGAAAGGGACAGCGCTCGGCAGTGGCGGCTGGTGCTCAAAATTTTTGGGGGGCGCAAACGAAAAAAAAAAAATTGCAGCCTCACTGTGCCCATCACATGCAGCCACTGTGCCATCAAACGCAGCCACTGTGCCATGCCACCAAATGCAGCCACTGTGCCATCAATTGTCACCACTGTGCCATGCCAAACAGCAACTGTGCCATCAATTGTCACCACTGTGCCATGCCATCAAACGCAGCCACTGTGCCATCAAACGCAGCCACTGTGCCATGCCACCAAATGCAGCCACTGTGCCATCAATTGTCACCACTGTGCCATGCCAAACAGCAACTGTGCCATCAATTGTCACCACTGTGCCATGCCATCAAACGCAGCCACTGTGCCATCAATTGTCACCACTGTGCCATGCCACCAAATGCAGCCACTGTGCCATCAATTGTCACCACTGTGCCATGCCAAACAGCAACTGTGCCATCAATTGTCACCACTGTGCCATGCCACCAAATGCAGCCACTGTGCCATCAATTGTCACCACTGTGCCATGCCAAACAGCAACTGTGCCATCAATTGTCACCACTGTGCCATGCCATCAAACGCAGCCACTGTGCCATCAATTGTCACCACTGTGCCATGCCATCAAACGCAGCCACTGTGCCATCAATTGTCACCACTGTGCCATGCCATCAAACGCAACCACTGTGCCATCAATTGTCACCACTGTGCCATGCCATCAAACGCAGCCACTGTGCCATCAATTGTCACCACTGTGCCATACCATCAAACGCAGCCACTGTGCCATCAATTGTCACCACTGTGCCATGCCATCAAACGCAGCCACTGTGCCATCAATTGTCACCACTGTGCCATGCCATCAAACGCAACCACTGTGCCATCAATTGTCACCACTGTGCCATGCCATCAAACGCAGCCACTGTGCCATCAATTGTCACCACTGTGCCATACCATCAAACGCAGTCACTGTGCCATCAATTGTCACCACTGTGCCATGCCATCAAACGCAGCCACTGTGCCCCTCAACTGTTGCCACTGTGCCAATTGTCACCACTGTGCCCTTTGATTGTCACCACTGTGCCCCATGATGCCACTGTGCCCATTGTCACCACTGTGCCCCATGATGCCACTGTGCCCATTGTCACCACTGTGCCCCATGATGCCACTGTGCCCATTGTCACCACTGTGCCCCATGATGCCACTGTGCCCATTGTCACCACTGTGCCCCATGATGCCACTGTGCCCATTGTCACCTCTGTGCCCTTTGTCACCACTGTGCCCCATGATGCCACTGTGCCAATTGTCACCTCTGTGCCCTTTGTCACCACTGTGCCCCATGATGTCACTGTGCCCCTTTCCCTGTAAAAAGCACTTACCTGAGGATTCCATGTGCTCCCTCGATGTCTTCTGCCGCTGTGGTGAAGCTTCAGCCAATCAGGTTCCTGATAACCAGAATCCGGGAACCTGATTGGCTGAAACGGCCGTTTGTCTTATACAATGAGCGCAGATTGCCTGCGCTCAGAGTATAGACAGCTGAGAGCCGGAGAAAAGCCTATCAGAGCCGCTGGCTTTGATAGGCAGTTCCCCTCAGCCAACCAGCTGCCGCTATTCGGGTAACCGGCGTCCCGCATCCGGTTATCTGAATAGACCAGGCAGCGCTGGCAACCAACAATAACATACATTTGTGCATTTATGCAGGAATGTGTGTTATTTGCGAGAGGAAGTGGCGCTGCAGCACCCTCTATAGACGGCCGCCAGAACTGCGGCTAAAATGTCAAAATTACATTTTAGCCGAATAAAAGTTCTTAAAGGGCCCGTTTTTTTTTTTGTGACTGTGGGAGGGGGGGGGGGGGGGGGGGCGGCGCCCGTGCGTCCCTATGGACGGGCCGCCACTGGCGCTCGGTGGCTATTGGTAAATGTCCAGAAATATTTCAGTACTAACGAAAGCTAATTTACATTATTTTGTATATTCGTTGTTTTCATTTCCGTTTTCCGAAGATTCGTAATTTATTTTTCGTTAGTTTTGATTTTCGTTTTTTATTCTTTGTTCGGCATTTCGGTTGTTTTCTTTTCGGTCTTCGAATATTAGTAAGTTTGCATTTTCGTTCATTTTGTTTTTCGTAATTTTTTTGGTATTTTCGTTGTTTCTATGTTTTCGTTTCTTTCTTCTTTCGTATATTCGTTGTTTTCCATATTCGTTATTTTGAAAATGTCGTTATTTGTTATTAATTGCGCTAAACAGTTTGTTTTATTCGTATGTTAACGAATCAACTAAAATAACGAAAATTTACGGAAAACGTATTCGTAACTAAAAAAATTGCACGTGTCTACCCCTAACCCGCGGACATTTAGCGCTCCCCGAGTCCCTTTCACTTGTACAGAATTAAAACCCCTTATGGTACATTTTAGGATGTACCACTCCTCTCTCTCTCTTTGTTCTCCTTTCTTTCCCTTTTATCTATCTCTATCCTAATTTCTTGTTTTTTTCCCCCATCCCTCTTTCTAGCCGTCATTCTTGTTCTCTTATGCCGCGTACACACGATCATTTTACGGGTTGTAAAAATCTAAGTTCTTTTTAATGTCATTAAAAGTCCTGAAAAACGGGCCAATTTTTTTTCAGACATGCTCTATTTTTTAACGACGCAAAGCATTCTGGGATTGTACAGTTGCTCTCTGGGTAATGTAGTCTATAACAGGCCAGGGCAAATGGAGTCTCTTTTCTCCCTGTACTCAATCTCCCAACACTCTTTGCGGTACCAGGACAAAAAGGACAAAAAGTAAACAACAGGTGGCTCTAACTCATCTCGGTCACAGGAGGGAGCTGCGATACTTCTCGATCAGCAAATGGTAGTCTTTTATATCACATTAAAAGGGTGATATCCCGCTACACCAGTGTTGCAGCATGTTCCAATGTTGCAGCAAGTGATAGTGCTGCAGATCACAGCAAGTGCCGATGTTGCAGCTAGTTCCAGTATTCCAGATCACAGCGACTGCCGGTGTTGCAGCGAGTGCTTCTACAAGCCTCATCACAACCAAATTACCCTTCCACTGCATTAATGCATGGTTGTTGCATACGAATATACTCTGGGGTAGATTCAGGTACAATTGCGCTTTTTTTGCGGAGGCGCAGGGCAATGTTTTTGCCCTGCGCCCCCGCAAATTTACTGCGCTGCCCTTGATTCACGGAGCAGTAGCTCCGTAAATTGCATGGGCGCGCCGGCAAAATGTCCGGCGCAAGCGCGTGCAATTTAAATGATCCCGTAGGGGGCGGGAATCATTTAAATTAGGCGCGTTCCCGCGCCGATCGTAGAGCGCATGCACGTGCATTGCAGCAAATGACGTCGCAAGGACGTCATTTGCTTCAAAGTGAACGTGAATGGCGTCCAGCGCCATTCACGATTCACTTACGCAAACTACGTAAACTTCTAATTTCGCGACGCGGGAACGACGGGTATACGTAACATTGGCTGCCCCTGCTAATAGCAAGGGCAGCCTTACGCAAAAACCACCGTACGGAAACGTCATAAATTGCGTACGCAGGGCTCGCGCAACGTTGTGAATCGGCGTTAGTATGCAATTTGCATACTATACGCTGAGCACAACGGGAACGCCACCTAGCGGCCATCGCTAGAATGCAGCCTAAGATATGCGGGCATAAGAGCCTTATGCCGCGCATATCTTAGGCTGCAGTCGGCGTAACGAGGTTCCTGAATCAGGAGCATTCGTTACGCCGGGGCAAGTAAGCAATTGCGCTGCGTAACCTATGGTTACACAGGCGCAATTGCTTCTTGAATCCAGGCCTCTGTGTCACAGGGCTTTGTATTTGGTGATCTTGTATATGAATTATCAGTATATCTTTATTTAAGATATAGATTTTATCATGTAATGAAGCATTGCAGTGCTGATCATACAACAAAAGTATAGAGCCAATTAACCACTTGCCGCCCGCCAATGACAAATTGACGGCGGCAAAGTGGTTGTAGAATCCTGACCGGACGTCATATGACGTCCTCAGGATTCTGAGCCGCTGCGCGCCCCCGGGGGCGCGCATCGCGGCGATCGTTGTTGCGGGGTGTCAGTCTGACACCCCGCAACACCGATCTCGGTAAAGAGTCTCTCACGGAGACTCTTTACCACGTGATCAGCCGTGTCGAATCACGGCTGATCACGATGTAAACAAGAAGAGCCGTCGATGGCTCTTCCTCACTCGCGTCTGACAGACGCGAGTAGAGGAGAGCCGATCGGCGGCTCTCCTGACAGGGGGGGGGTCGCGCTGATTGTTTATCAGCGCAGCCCCCCCTCGGATCGCCACATGGACCACCAGGGAAGCCCACCCTGGACCACCAGGGAAGGGCAGGAAGAAAAAAAACGGGGCAAAAAAAAAGTCAAAAAAAAAAAAAAAAAAAAGTTTGAAAAAAAAAAAAAAGTTTGAAAAAAAAAAAAAAGTTTGAAAAAAAAAACAAAGTTTGAAAAAAAAAAAAAAAAAAAGTCTGGAAAAAAAATAAAGATGCCAATCAGTGCCCACAAATGGGCACTGAGGGCAACAAAAGGAAAACAGTGCCGCCCCACAGTGTCCATCAGTGCCGCCCCACAGTGTCCATCAGTGCCGTCCCACAGTGTCCATCAGTGCCACCCCACAGTGCCCATCAGTGCCACCCCACAGTGCCCATCAGTGCCACCCCACAGTGCCCATCAGTGCCACCCCACAGTGCCCATCTGTGCCGCCCATGAGTGCCCATCAGTGCCACCCATGAGTGCCCATCAGTGCCGCCCATGTGTCCATCAGTGCCGCCTATGTGTGCCCATCAGTGCCGCCCATGTGCCCATCAGTGCCGCCTATGAGCGCCCATCAGTGCCGCATATCAGCGCCCATCAGTGCCGCATACCAGCGCCGCCAATCAGTACCACCTCATCTGTGCCAGTCAGTACTACCTCATCGATGTCCATCAGTGCCATCTCATCTGTGCCCATCAGTGCCACCATATCAGTGCCCATAATTGAAAGAGAAAACTTACTTATTTACAAAAAAAATTACAGAAAAAAATAAAAACGTAATTTTTTTTCAAAATTTCCAGTCTTTTTTTAGTTGTTGCGCAAAAAAAAAAAATCGCAGAGGTGATCAAATACCACCAAAAGAAAGCTCTATTTGTGGGTAAAAAAGGACGCCAATTTTGTTTGGGTACAGTGTAGCACGACCGCGCAATTGCCATTCAAAGTGCGACAGTGCTGAAAGCTGAAAATTGGCTTGGGCGGGAAGGTGTATACGTGCCCCCCGGTATGGAAGTGGTTAAATAGGTTCTGTACCTCATTTCAACTCATTAGCTGTGTATTGATGGTGACTAGAAGTCTATAGTCCTTTTGCCCACATTTTGGGGTGTAGGACACACCCCCGTAGGGACTGCAGATGAACTTGGATCCCCCCACTCCTGCACAGCCAGACACACCGAATCTTCACAGCACACAGAATCCGAGAACAGAATGTGACTTTGTTTTGTTTTTTTAATAGGGGGGTTAATAATTTGGGGATGCTAGGTTATGGGATGTACACTTGACTTTAGCAAAACTTCAGGGAGCTTTATACAGTCTCCTTCACTTGCTTCTTGCCAGGGGTCAAGTCCTGGGGAAAAAAGTGTGGGAACTCCCACCCAAGATCTACTCCCCCACCAAAAAAAAATGATACCCTCATATGCATAATTACTAAACCGCATGTTTTTTTAAGCAAGTTCTTTCTAAATCCCGCGATAACTCGCGGCAGACCTCCGCAATGTCTCCTGGGAACAATGACAAAAGCTCCCAGGAGACATTGCGGCATCGAGGAAGTGACGGAATACCCGCACACTACCCGATGAATCCATATACAGGAAGCGGCCAGTAACATAAAGGATTACTAAGGTTCGCCTGCCCCTGACAGTGACTCGAGCTGGGCATCGCCGCATAGTGAAGGATTGGCTCGGGCGGCTCCGCTGCTCTAGTCCTGCAAAGGGAACCAAGTTCCTGCTGTGAAAAAAGTGCAGGAACTCCGTTCCCACACGTTCCCGCAGGACTTGAGCCCTGCCTCCTGCACACACTTGCTTGCTTCACCTGAATCACTGTAGAATAATCTGACAGGCTCCCAGTCAGATTCTAGCAATAGCCCTTTACAGGCAGGAACTCGTACCCCCTTGCTGTGTAGCAGCAAATTTAGTGAAACAGCTTAAAACGTCTCCTCTGTGGCCACTGATCCCAGCACCACCTGTTCAGGCATTGCCAACCCACCTGGCTGCAGCTGCCCCTTTAACCAGCCCCCCCAGGCTAACTTCTCCACCACAGTCCTCCAGACTGACTCTTCTCCAGCCCACCCAGTTGACTCTCAGGAGATCTCTCAGGGAAGGATGAAGACTTAAGCACACTGCTGTCTTTAGGGAAACTGGCCACACGTGGCAGTCTGCCCACTTGTTAGTCCCCAGCAGTGCTGATCTACTCACTCTGTCCTCTCTTGCTTCCGTGCCTCAAGGAAGGGTTTACTCCCGTGTGTTATGGCAGGATCCTTCCAGCACCTGAGCCCTGGCCCAAGGCAGGACACCCCCCCCCCCCAGACTAGGAGAGCACCCCTGAGGGCCACCGACAGCCTCCTCAACACAGTATTTCAATCTGACTGCCCTGTTGGCATGGCCCATGTCTATTTATGGAGTGGTCTTAACCCCCTTGCCAGCCTACCTCTGAGGATTGGCTGAGGCTCCATGAATATTCCAGGCAGCCCCTCCTAACCTCCATCCACTAATTCTAGTTAGTTAAGATTCTCCAACCTTCTAGACCAGGGGGAGGCACCAGAGAGCTGCCAGGATGAGTCACCCAGCCCTAAAGCTTACTGAATCCCATGCCCTGACCCTTTATGCCCTGAGGCT
Source organism: Rana temporaria (assembly GCF_905171775.1). Taxonomy (NCBI): domain Eukaryota; kingdom Metazoa; phylum Chordata; class Amphibia; order Anura; family Ranidae; genus Rana; species Rana temporaria. Next base: position 288,921 of record NW_024404496.1, read on the forward strand.
TGTGCAAATAAAATCCTGCAAGCAAAGACTAACAGAGTGGTCGGTTAATCTTAGGGGTAGCTGGGGGGACAGTTCACCTCTAGAAAAGCTAGGGTGGCCAGATAAATCCAGTGGCCCCTTAGGTGATAAGTGCTACACTTGCAGTAAGAAACTGAACTGAGAAGAATATTAATTAGCATAAGACCAAAAATGAACATTTGTATACAGTTTTCTTACATAGTTAACCACTTAAGGACCACGCACTGTATATATACACGTCATTTTTTTAAAGATGTATATCTCGGTAACAGCAGAAGCTGCTGCCACAACCGAGATATCCATCTTTCCTGTCAGCGGTCCACCGTTATCGCCGCTCTCCCGCGCCCTCCGGAGCCGTCGGCAGAGGCTGAGGTGATCGGGTCCTGTCTCCTGCTCGGCTGGGATACGAGTGAGGGCAAGATGGCCCCCACCCGTCTCCATAGCATAGCAGGGTGGAAGCTACGTCAAAACGTCATATTTTCTTGTAGTCATTTTTTCAAATGACAACTTTTTTTTTTGCATTTTAGTCTAAATATGAGATGTGAAGTTTTTTTGACCCCAGATCTCATATTTAAGAGGACCTGTCATGCTTTTTTTCTATTACAAGAAATGTTTACATTCCTTGTAATAGGAATAAAAGTGACCCATTTTTTTTTCTTTTAGTGTAAAAATTAATACAAATAAATAAGAAAACCCCCAATTTTTTTTTTAAAGCGCCCCGTCCCGACGAGCTCGCGCACAGAAGCGAACGCATACGTGAGTAGCGCCCGCATATGAAAACGGTGTTCAAACCACACATGAGGTATCACCGCGATCGTTAGAGCGAGAGCAATAATTCTAGCCCTAGACCTTCTCTGTAACTCAAAAGATGCAACCTATAGAATTTTTTCAACGTCACCTATTGAGATTTTTAAGGGTAAAAGTTTGACGCCATTCCACGAGCGGGCGCAATTTTGAAGCGTGACATGTTGGGTATCATTTTACTCGGCGTAACATTATCTTTCACAATTTAAAAGAAAAATTTGGGCTAACTTTACTGTTGTCTTATTTTTTTATTAAAAAAAGTGAATTTTTTCCAAAAAAAGTGCGCTTGTAAGACCACTGCGCAAATATGGTGTGACAAAAAGTATTGCAATGACCGCCATTTTATTCTCTAGGGTGTTAGAAAAAAATATATATAATGTTTGAGGGTTTTAAGTAATTTTCTAGCAAAAAAAAAAACAGTTTTAATCTTGTAAACATCAAGTCTGAAAAACAGGCAAGGTCCTTAAGTTAATCTGGGTGAAAAAAAGACACAAGTCTATCTAGTTCAACCAATCAAAAAAAAAAAAGTCAATAATGAATAAAATCACATAAATCCTCTTAAAAGGGATCTTTAAATTACAATTTCTTTCAATTACATTGAGATTTTGATTTACACATATTTTAGATTTAAATGTTGCACCACGGGGTCTTTTTCTTTTACATAACCTTTCTGTAGTGTTGTTTCTAACCACATGTTACAAAAAAAAGTGTGACCAACACAAGTGAAACAGGTACTAGGAACGGAAGTGCATCGTGTATTCGAATTTCCTTTCTTCAGTGGGTATCTGTATATTTTTGAGAAGGTCCAGCAAGAGAGGGTTGTCCATCTTGTATTTGTAGTAGCAAGGGTTGTGGAGCTGGGAACTCTGCAGAAGAGAGCTCATCACTGAAGACCCCAAGAGAGCTTGTCACTGAAGAGCCCAAGAGAGCTTGTCACTGAAGACCCCAAGAGAGCTCATCACTGAAGACCCCAAGAGAGCTCATCACTGAAGACCCCAAGAGAGCTCATCACTGAAGACCCCAAGAGAGCTCATCACTGAAGACCCCCAAGAGAGCTCATCACTGAAGACCCCCAAGAGAGCTCATTCACTGAAGACCCCAAGAGAGCTTGTCACTGAAGACCCCCACGAGAGCTTGTCACTGAAGACCCCCACGAGAGCTCATCACTGAAGACCCCCAAGAGAGCTCATCACTGAAGACCCCAAGAGAGCTCGTCACTGAAGACCCCAAGAGAGCTTATCACTGAAGACCCCCAAGAGAGCTCATCACTGAAGACCCCCAAGAGAGCTCATCACTGAAGACCCCCAAAAGAGCTCATCACTGAAGACCCCCAAGAGAGCTTGTCACTGAAGACCCCCAAGAGAGCTCATCACTGAAGACCCCAAGAGAGCTCATCGCTGAAGACCCCCAAGAGAGCTCATCACTGAAGACCCCCAAGAGAGCTCGTCACTGAAGACCCCCAAGAGAGCTCATCACTGAAGACCCCAAGGGTGTTTTTGAAACCTGGCTACTGGGTTCTTGGCAGTCTGTTTTTTTTCTCTCAGGAATTGGGCATTAAAACTATTCAACCGTATAAGCAAGAATTTAGTCCAAAGTTGTGCAGGACGAAATAAGCTCATGCTAAGGCAAGAAGAGAATGAAGGGGCCATTGCTACTCATCGTAACATTATTTTCCTTTCTTCAGAAAGGTAGGTTTTGTTAATGAATAAATGTATATTTAATATACGATGCACAATTTATATATAAATTGCCAATTGTTAACATTAATTTATAGTTGGTAAGGTTGAATAAAGACACTGGGGCAGATCTACATACATCTGCGCCCAGCGAAGCGTATGTAAGATACGCAACGCCGCTGTAACTTACTTTGAGTTGGTTTGAATCCTCAACGAATTTGCGCCGTAAGTTACGGCGGCGTAGTGTATCTCTCACGGCGTAAGGGCGCGGAATTCAAAATCGGCGGATAGGGGGCGTGTTTCATTTAAATGAAGCACGTCCCGCGCCGAACGAACTGCGCATGCGCCGTCCGTAAAAACTCCCAGGGTGCATTGCTCCAAATGACGTCGCAAGGACGTCATTGTTTTCGACGTGAACGTAAATGGCGTCCAGCCCCATTCACGGATGACTTACGCAAACGACGTAAAATTTTCAAAATTAGACGCGGGAACGACGGCCATACTTAACATTGAGTACGCCACCAGATAGCAGCTTTAACTATACGCCGGAAAAAGCCGAACGGAAACGACGTAAAAAAATGAGACGGCCGCTCGTACGTTCGTGGATCGTCGGAAATAGCTCATTTGCATACTCAACGTGGATTACGACGGGAACGCCACCTAGCGGCCGCCTAAAAATAGCAGACGTACGCCTGTCGGATCTAACCCAGATGCCGTCGTATCTTGTTTTGTGGATACCAAAACAAAGATACGACACAGGAAATTTGAAATTACGCGGCGTATCAATAGATACGCCAGCGTACTTTCTTTGAGGATCTGCCCCACTTTGTCTAGTTCAACATGAGTGTATGGGCATCTATTTTGCTATCATTTTCAATATCTCCGTACAATCGTACATTGTGTTCATTAACCACTTAACCACTTAAGACCCGGACCATATTGCTGGTCAATGACCAGGCCACTTTTTGCGATTCGGCACTGTGTCGCTTTAACTGACAATTGCACGGTCGTGCGACGTGGCTCCCAAACAAAATTGGCGTCCTTTTTTTCCCACGAATAGAGCTTTCTTTTGGTGGCATTTGATCATCTCTGCGGTTTTTATTTTTTGCGCTATAAACAAAAATAGAGCGACAATTTTGAAAACAAATTAATATTTTTTACTTTTTGCTATAATAATAAATATCCCCAAAAATATATAAAACAACATTTTTTTTCCCTCAGTTTAGGCCGTTACGTATTCTTCTACCTATTTTTCGTAAAAAAATCGCAATAAGCGTTTATCGATTGGTTTGCGCAAAATTTATAGCGTTTACAAAATAGGGGATAGTTTTATGGCATGTTTAGTAATATTTTTTTTTTTACTAATAATGGCGGCGATCAGCGATTTTTTTTTGTGACTGCGACATTATGGTGGACACATCGGACAATTTTGACACATTTTTGGGACCGTTGTCATTTTCACAGCGAAAAGTACCTGCTATAGAAATGCACTGATTACTGTGAAAATGACAATGCAGGGAAGGAGTTAACCACTAGGGGGCACTGTTTTGGTTAAGTGTGACCTCATATGTGTTTCTAACTGTAGGGGGGCGGGGCTGGACGTGTGACGTCAGTGATCGCCTTTCCCTATATCAGGGAACAGACGATCACTGACATTGCCGCAGTGAAGAACAGGGAAGCTGTGCTTACACACACCTCTCCCCGTTCTTCAGCTCCTGTGACCGATCGTGGGACACCGGCGGCGATCGGTTCCACGGGTCCTGCGGGCGCGGTCACGGAGCTTCGGACCGGACCGCATGCCGGGGGTGCGTGCGCACGACCCACGGCTGGGCTCTTAGAGCACGTCCCTGTGCCCAGCCATGCCATTTTGCCGACGTATATCGGCGTGCGGCGGTCCTTAGGTGGTTAAAAGAGAAGTATGTTTTTTTTTGGGCTAATCATACTTACCTTGGTAATTGCAGCATCACACTGATGCTGCACCTGTCCCCCGGCGTCACTGCACTAAGAACCGAGCCACCGAACATTGCTGATGGCTCAGTTGTCACTCCTCCCCGAGCGGAGCGATGCTGACTGTCATTCAGCATCCCTCCTGCTCTACTTCTCAGCGCTCATTGGAGTGCTTAGCAGTGGAGGGGCAGGGAGCGGCCGTCTCAGCGTTTCAGCGGCTCGCTGAGACTGCCATCAATCAGGGGAGCTGGCGGTACCCGACTGATGGCAGTGACGCCAGCGGAGAGCGGACTTCAGGCCATTCTCCGCTGAAAACAAATTGCACTCCTGTGACCCAAAGCAGAAGCCCAGCCTAAAAAGCTCAGGCTGGACTTCTCATTTAACCACTTCCGGACCGCCTCCTGCACATATACGTCGGCAGAATGGCACGGCTGGGCACAAGCACATACAGGTACGTCCTGTACTAGTACCCAGCCGCGGGTCACGGGCGCGCGCCCGCGGTGCGCGCCCGTGACCCGGTCCGAAGCTCCAGGACCGGGACCGCGGGTCCCGCGGACCCGATCGGCGCTGGAGTGCGGTGATCGGTCCCCGGTGCTGAAGAACGGGGAGAGCCGTTCTTCCCCGTTCTTCACTGTGGCGGCGTATCGATCGTGTATCCCTTTTATAGGGAGACACGATCGATGACGTCACACCTACAGCCACACCCCCCTACAGTTGTAAACACACACTAGGTGAAACGAAACTCCTACAGCGCCCCCTGTGGTTAACTCCCAAAGTGCAACTGTCATTTTCACAATAAACAATGCAATTTAAATGCATTTTTTGCTGTGAAAATAACAATGGTCCCAAAAATGTGTCAAAATTGTCCGAAGTGTCCGCAATAATGTCGCAGTCACGAAAAAAATCGCTGATCGCCGCCATAAGTAGTAAAAAAAAAACAAATTATAAAAATGCAATAAAACTATCCCCTATTTTGTAAACGCTATAAATTTTGCGCAAACCAACCGATAAACGCTTATTGCGATTTTTTTTACCAAAAATATGTAGAAGAATACGGATCGGCCTAAACTGAGGAAAAAAAATGTTTTTTTATATATTTTTTGGGGATATTTATTATAGCAAAAAGTAAAAAATATTGAATTTTTTTCAAAATTGTCGCTCTATTTTTGTTTATAGCGCAAAAAATAAAAACCGCAGAGGTGATCAAATACCACCAAAAGAAAGCTCTACTTGTGGGGAAAAAAGGACGCCAATTTTGTTTGGGAGCCACGTCGCACGACCGCACAATTGTCTTTTAAAGCGACGCAGTGCCGAATTGTAAAAACCCCTCTTGGGTCATTTAGCAGCATATTGGTCCGGTCCTTAAGTGGTTAAGAAACACATCTAAATATTTTTTGAACATTATCTACCTTCCCTGTTGACCACGCCAACTGTGGAAGGGAGTTCTACAGCTCTAAGGCCTTGTACTCACGGCAGGACATGTCCGATGAAAACGGTCTGCAGACCGTTTCCATCGGACATGTCTGGCCGGGGACTGCCCGGGGACTTCTGTTCGATGGCTATACACACCATCGAACAGAAGCCCGCGCGTAAACATTACGCGGGGCGTGTCCGCGGTGTCGCCGCGTCGATGACGCGGTGTCGCCGCGACAATGACGCGGCGACGTGGGCGGGCCGCCTTAAAAATGCTTCCACGCATGCGTCGAAGTCATTCGACGCATGCGAGGGATGCGGGCGGCAGGACATGTACGGTAGGTCTGTACAGACGACCGTACATGTCCGGGCGGACAGGTTTCCAGCGGACTGTTTTAAAACAAGTCCGGGAAACAGTTGTCCGCTGGAAACCTGTCCGATCCGTCCCAAAATGGTCCGCTCGGGCCAACACACGGCCAAACATGTCTGCTGAAACTGGTCTGCGGACCAGTTTCAGCAGACATGTTTGGTCGTGAGTACGGGGCCTGACAGTAAAGAACCCTTTACACAGTTTAAGATTCATCTGCTTTTTCGTCCAGGTTGTGTGGCTGTGTGTCTTCTTTAGACACCTTAGATGAAACAGTTTCCTCCCAAAGCAGGGGTCCCTGATTAAAGATTTGTATGTTGTAAAAATATCTCCTCTGCTCCAGGAGAATAAGTTGAATTATAACTGAGGTCCTCCAGCTCCCTTTTTAGCTTGGTTGCCCTTCTTTGGACTGTCTCCAGTTCCAGCACATTCTTTCTGAGGACTGGTGGCCAGAACTGGATGCATACTCGAGATTTGGCCAAATCAGAGTTTTATAAAGTGCTAGAATTAGTAAATAAATTCCCTTTTTAACGCATGTCAAAAATCTGCTGGCCTTGCTTGCTGCAGGATTGAATGCTATTGCAGTGGCGGCTGGTGCTCAAAATTTTTGGGGGGGCGCAAACGGAAAAAAAAAAAAATTGCAGCCTCACTGTGCCCATCACATGCAGCCACTGTGCCATCAATTGTCACCACTGTGCCATGCCACCAAATGCAGCCACTGTGCCATCAATTGTCACCACTGTGCCATGCCACCAAATGTAGCCACTGTGCCATCAATTGTCACCACTGTGCCATGCCACCAAATGCAGACACTGTGCCATCAATTGTCACCACTGTGCCATGCCATCAAATGCAGTCACTGTGCCATCAATTGTCACCACTGTGCCATGCCATCAAACAGCAACTGTGCCATCAAGTGTCACCACTGTGCCATGCCATCAAATGCAGTCACTGTGCCATCAATTGTCACCACTGTGCCATGCCATCAAACAGCAACTGTGCCATCAAGTGTCACCACTGTGCAATGCCATCAAATGCAGTCACTGTGCCGTCAATTGTCACCACTGTGCCATGCCATCAAACGCAACCACTGTGCCCCTCAATTGTTGCCACTGTGCCAATTGTCACCACTGTGCCCTTTAATTGTCACCACTGTGCCCCATGATGCCACTGTGCCCATTGTCACCACTGTGCCCCATGATGCCACTGTGCCCATTGTCACCACTGTGCCCCATGATGCCACTGTGCCAATTGTCACCACTGTGCCCATTGTCACCACTGTGCCCCATGATGCCACTGTGGCAATTGTCACCACTGTGCCCATTGTCACCACTGTGCCCCATGATGCCACTGTGGCAATTATCACCTCTGTGCCCTTTGTCACCACTGTGCCCCATGATGTCACTGTGCCCATTGTCGCCCCTTTCCCTGTAAAAAGCACTTACCTGAAGCTTCCATGTCCTCCCTCGATGTCTTCTGCCGCCGTGGTGAAGCTTCAGCCAATCAGGTTCCTGATAACCAGAATCCGGGAACCTGATTGGCTGAAACGGCCGTTTGTCTTATGCAAGGACCGCAGATTGCCTGCGCTCAGAGTATAGACATCCGAGAGCCGGAGAAAAGCCTATCAGAGCCGCTGGCTTTGATAGGCAGTTCCCCTCAGCCAACCAGCTGCCGCTATTCGGGTAACCGGCGTCCCGCATCCGGTTATATGAATAGACCAGGCAGCGCTGGCAACCAACAATAACATACATTTGTGCATTTATGCACGAATGTGTGTTATTTGCGAGAGGGGGTGGCGCTGCAGCGCCCTCTATAGACTGCCGCCAGAACTGCGGTTAAAATGTCAAAATGACATTTTAGCCGAATAAAAGTTCTTAAAGGGCCCGTTTTTTTTGTGTGACTGTGGGAGGGGGGGGGGGGGGCGGCGCCCGTGCGTCCCTATGGACGGGCCGCAACTGTGCTTTTGTCTGTCAGTCATCTACTCAGGACTCCCAGATCTTTCTCCATCCTCGATTCCCCCAAAGGTTTAACCCTAGCATTGTAACTTGCATGCATATTTTTAGCTCCCAAGTGCATTACTATTACTTTACTTTTTCCGACATTGTACTTTGAACCTCATCTGCCATGTAGCTGCCCACTCCTCTATTTTATCGAGGTCTTATTGTAAAGTTGCTATATCCTGTTGTGACGTTATTGCCCTGCTTATCTTTGTATCATCAGCAAATACTGAGATTGAACTATTAATTCCAACCTCTATATCATTTAATGACAAGTTAATCACTTGACCCCCGGAAGATTAACCACCCCTTCACGACCAGGCCATTTTTTGCGATACGGTGCATTGCCACGAAATGAGATTTGCCATCGGATGAGATGGTCCGCCTCCATCACATCCTATTGGCTCACTCCTGTCACGTGACATATTTAAACGTCAAGTATCGATGCGAACATCAGTCTCAGCTAGGCTATCATAGGGAGAGGATCTCCTCTCCCTGTGATAGCTGAAGCTGCACGGAGCTGGTGCACGGAGCTGGTGCACGGAGCTGGTGCACACATTCCGAGAGCGGAATCGGGCCACAGAAGCTCATACATTTACTAGGCTAATAAATGTTCTCCTTTATTACAATGTCAGGCTAATAAATGTTCTCCTTCATTACAATGTCACTTCGGGATCTACAGCGATATCGGGATCCCTCTGCCCGATAACGCTGTCATGCCTCCCCGCGAGCGCGATAGATCCACAGCGCTATCGGGATCCCAATGCCCGATAGCGCTGTCAGCGTGCCTCCCGCCAGTGCTAACTACACCCCGCACCCGCAGCTCTACTCCCTGTCCCCCGTTAAGGCTCAGGGAACGGGGAACAGAAAGTAGAGCATCGGGTGCAGGTAAAGTAGTAGTGCGCAGGCGCAGCACTACGCAAATAGCTCCGTGCACCAGCTCCGTGCAGCTTCAGCTATCACAGGGAGAGGAGATCCTCTCCCTATGATAGCCTAGCTGAGACTGATGTTCGCGTCGATACTTGATGTTTAAATATGTCACGTGACAGGAGTGAGCCAATAGGATGTGATGGAGGCGGACCATCTCATCCGATGGCAAATCTCATTTTGTGGCAATGCAACGGCACTGTGTTACTTTTAACTGAGAATTGCGAGGTCATGCGAATCTGTACACAAATAAAATGTATTCCCTTTTTTCCCCACAAATAGAGCTTTCTTTTGGTGGTATTTGATCACCTCTACAGGTTTTGGGGCGCGAATGTGCACCACCAGTGGCTTGCTCCCGCTGTGATTTTTCGACCGGAACCTACCAATCATTCTGTACACAGGCAGGATGGCAGTCTTTCAGCAAGGTTCATAAAGACATAGATGAGCAAGTTCGGGGCAGAGGAATTTGACTGGCCTGCACCAGTGTTGCCAACCGTCCGTATTTTACGGACAGTCTGTAAAAACGGGCGCCTTTTCCCCCCCGTCCGTAAATGTCCGTGGTTGCGGGAATGTGCCAGTAAAAATAGGCGAGATTGGTTCGGCTTGGAACGCAGTTCCGGGTCTTGCAGAGCGGGGCCATATGCTGTATTCGGCCAGCGGGGGGCGGATTTCACAGAGCCCGTGTCTCGCGGCGCCAGCGAGTGACATCCCGTCAGGCGCGCGTGCCAGATTTTTTAATCTGTAACTAACCAGGAGGTCGGAGGAGCACAGCACTGGAGCAGGAGTCAGGGCTCGGAGGCTGAGCAGCACGCGGCGGCGGAATGGAGGAGTCTGCTGCATCCAGGCAATACAAAGTTCACAGGAGAGTTGGGGACAGACAGAGTGACAGACAGCACAGCCGACAGTGACATCAGGTGATGGTGGCAGAGGGGGATCCGATGGAGGCAGGGAATTAATGGAGGCACCGCAGAGGGGGACGATGGAGGCAGGGGGTTAATGGAGGCAGGGGGTTAATGGAGGCAGGGGTCGTTAGTGGCAGGGGGAGAATGGAGGCAGGGGGTGTTAGTGGCAGGGGGTGATTGGAGGCAGGGGGTGTTAGTGGTAGGGGGAGATTGGAGGCAGGGGGTGTTAGTGGTAGGGGGAGATTGGAGGCAGGGGGTGTTAGTGGTAGGGGCAGATTGGAGGCAGGGGGTGTTGGTGGCAGGGGGTGATTGGAGGCAGGGGATGTTAGTGGCAGGGGGTGATTGGAGGCAGGGGGTGTTAGTGGCAGGGGGTGATTGGAGGCAGGGGGTGTTGGTGTCACCGCAGAGGGGGATGGTGGCATCGCAGAGGGTGGGGGATGAAGACAGGGGTTGTTGGTGGCACTGCAAAGGGGGATGGAGGAAGGAGACGATGGAGGCAGGGGGCCTGGGGGAGATTGGAGGCAGGGGTTGATTGGAGGCAGGGGGAGATTGTGGCACCGCAGAGGGGGGTGAAGGCAGGGGGTGTTGGTGGCAGAGGGGAATGGAGGCAGGGGGTGATGCGACTAAATAATTTGCCCTTATTATATCGAAAATAACAAAATTATGTTTTTTTACCTTAATATCTACCTTAAATCACATACGGACTAAGACTGGAATGCCATTAAAGTTCATGTGCGTGTAAAGGCAGGTGTCCTAATACTTTTGGTAATATAGTGTATACTGTAAGCGGGGTGACTGTTCCGTACTAGAGTTTCACTTCTAGTTGCCCATTGAGAAGAAACGGGAATGTCTGCAACATATTTTCACATTTTCAGATTTTAAATGGCTAGTTGACCAACAAACAAAAAAATAAAACTTTTTTATTTGCAACAAATCTACAAGGGTTTATGAGCTGATTTCCTGTCTAAAGATCCCATACTAAAACACTGCTTTAATTTTGCTGTTTCCTGTTACCTTATATAGAAATTAAAATACGTAGCTCAAAAACTTGTGAATTTGGTGGGGTTGAATTACTAGATGAGCAGAGAATGTCCACTTATCTCAGGCTCTGTTCATACTTATGCACAATGTTTTTTTTTTTTTTGCAGTTGCGTTGCTTTTCTTCTTGCTTTGCATTTGTTTTCCTCCAGGACAGTTTTTAATAGTTTTTTTGTGCACAAGTTAAAATCTGCATTTGTTTGCTAAGAAAAAAACATATAATTTCTGAAAGCAGAGGTTTCGTAAAATAAAATGGTCGCAGTTTTTATGTTTTTTCATGATATTTGCGCAAATACAGTGCATCCAGAAAGTATTCACAGTGCTTCACCTTTCCCGCATTTTCTACAGTCTTATTTCAAAATGGAATAAAATTCATTATTTTTCTCAAAATTCTACAAAAAACAATACCACATAATGACAACGTAAAATAAGTTTGTTTTAAATATTAGCAAATTTATTAAAAATAAAAAAAATTGCTGGGAAGGAGACAGGGCAAAACATTGCCGGTGATAGGGAGCGGTGCGCTTGCTTAACATGCCAGCCGCACACCAGCGCAGCGCCCCCTTCTGATGTGTGCTCTAGGCTGGCACCTACCTTGCCTATAGGTAGCGCCGGCCCTGCCTACAATCCTTTCCAAATTTTCCATTTAACATAACAAATCTTCACTTTTTGAGTTCACTTCAGGGGCAGCCCAGTCATTTGATGACGTTGCAAACACTTCAACAGAACTAAAATCACCTGAGTGCAGGTGACAGATGCACTCCATAGGAGTCAGGAGTGCACCGCTAAGGTAGTGGACCCTAGAACTGACTGCTGTGGATGGAACTCTGGGAGGTTCAGGAAGGCTGGTCCACTGGAGCACCAACACAGATCCCACTGGGAACTAAAGCTTAGATTCCCCAGGGCGCGGAGTCTAAGAGCCAGCAGGTGTTCACCAGAGCCTCTAGTGGTGAGAATGGACTGCGCTGAAACTGGCTCCAGGACGTGGCCCCCAGGGTCTCCCAGCTCACGGTAGACTACATGAGGAAGGAAGCAGCAGACTGGAACAACAAGGATAGACAGGAGATTAGCCAAAAGGTCAGGGCAACAAGGAGATAGGGATAGTCGAAGAGCACGCCAAGGGTCGGCATATGAAGCAGACGAGGACAGTCAAGAACAAGCCAAAGTCGGTGTGACGGTATTGGTATGATATCCCCGTCAAAGATTCCCTTCTTCCATAAGAACGTCACCCAATATTCCACTAGGAGGAATATTCCTGAGATCGCCCATTAAGCCACACATTAGTCCAGGCTTACTGCTAGAACAAGACAGAGTTTAATGTTATAACACACACAGCTTATATGTCATCTCCAAAACTGTTACAATGACAAATCTCCGCCCCCCACACACTGGGGCTTCCATACAGATGAGTAGGCAGACACGACGGAGCCGAGTCTGAAAACACATTTTCTTTAGATAATGACATCAGTGGAGTTGAGTACTAGTTGTACTGAATACATTAACTAGACAACTCGACCCCGCATATAGAGAGATAATTACCACAATGAAGCAATCAGAATAATTAACACAAGCCACATAAACACAGATCTCCTTCACACAACACAATAGATCAATTAACCTTTAGAAATAGTGAGGGGACATTAGCACTTCAATAACCGGATGGTAATCACAATGGCAAGCAGGGAGAATTAAACTGAGACATATAGGCAAATGTATCACAATGGCCCCCCTTTTTCTCCCTGCTCCGGAAAACCCGGTTGGACCTTCCCTGGTCCAGTAGGGTTCACGGGTTTAGAGCTTTTAGTCTGAGGTTAACTCCGTTTGGCGTGACTGACCTCCATTGGTAACTGCTTCCGACTCAGGTATGCCACCGGGTCGTCAGATCACACGCCGGTCAGTCCCCAAGTCTTTGTGCGATCTGCAAAGTCACCAGAAGTCAGTGTGAAGACGGCGAATGGGTCTGTGCGCCGCCATCTAGGTGTCCCGCTATGGGAGGGGCAGGTTATGGCTCTGAAGTGACAATCACAGGAGATTCATAAAAAGAAAAAGTTATATTTGTTGAAATGCTGTAGCACTGGTGCTCAGAGTGCGGGGGGGGGAGGGGACTCAGAGCCCCATAAGGTCAGCCACCCCCTGCTCCCTCCGCAGCCGCAGGTTCTCCTCTTTGAGCTTCTCCAGCTCCATCTCCAGTTCATGGAGCCTGGGGGGGTCAGCCCGATGTGATCTCAGGTGGTTGTTCTCCTCCTCCATGCGGCTTATGCACTCCTCCAGCTCTATGTACTCACGGATCAGATCCTGCTTGCTCATGTCCTGCAGGCTTTCCACGTGGTCCTTCATCATCAGGAACTGGGTGGTGGTGTAAGGGGCCACCGGTGGGCCCTTGGCGAACATCTCGGCCCGCATCTGGGGCGCCCGCTGCGATTCCATCTCCTCCAGTCGCTTCTTCTCCTCCCAGGTCCGCTGGTTATATGACTTCCAGGACCTCTTCTTCTTGGGGGGTAGCCGGCGGTGCCTCTTTCTGCCCAGCTCCCTCCAGGGCCCCTCCGGCTCATGGCTGTCGCCCATGACCAGCTGACAATGGTGTTCCCTGTTGTCCGTAATAACAGATTGTACCATGAGGGCTTCGTAAGGGGTGCCCAATGGTTCTTCCTGACCCAGCTCCTGGGGATCCCAAGCCGAGTCTACACAATGGGCTGCTGCTGGTGGGCGGTACCCAGGTTGAGACCAATTTGACCTGGTGTTGTCATTCATGGGGCAATTCTGCTTGAAGTGACCCAGCTGTTTGCACCGGAAGCAGCGTTGTTCGTTGTCCTCCTGGCGTGGATAGCGAGGGTTCGATGTCATCGGTCTGTTAGGCGGTTGGTATCTAGCGGCTGGTGGGTGTGAGGGCGCCGTTGGTCGTGGAGGTTGTTCCCGTGGTGTGACCTGGTTTGTCTTGCGAGTATCCGCATATTCATCCGCCAACTTCGCGGCCTCTGGTAGAGTCATGGGCCTGCGATCTCTCACCCAATCTTTGACGTCCGTCTGGATGTGATTGTAAAATTGCTCCAGGAGCATTAGTTGCAAAATGTCCTCTCCGGTGGTGGCCTGGCTGCTGTTAACCCAGTTAGAGGCCGACAGGGACAACTGGCATGCCCATTCCGCGTAAGAGTCTATCGTGGTTTTGCGTGAGTCCCTGAACTTCTGTCGGTGGGACTCTGGGGTTACTGCATAACGAGCCAGGAGCACTTCTTTAACCCTGGCGTAGCTATGGATATCCTGATCTGGCACGGTCCGGAAAGCATCAGAAGCTTTGCCTGACAGTTTGCCTGACAATATTGCAACCCACTCTCTTCTAGCTATTCGGTGCAGGTTACATTGTCGCTCAAAATCCGCCAGGTAGTTATCAATCTCACAGTCCTTTTCATCAAAAGCTTTAAAAGCGCTAAACGGAATCTTCCTTGCGTCTGCTGTGCTGTACTCACTGTTCGGAGAAGGTGCGGCTGCTTGTTGGACTGCTGCCAGTTTTAACTGTAGTTCTGAGTCCCTTATTTCTTTAGCCTCCTGTAGCTCCATCACTCTCAGCACCACATCTGCCGTTGGGTTCGGGCCGAACCATGCTAGCTTCTCTCTCATTAGCTTGTTGGCTGGCGATTCCTCCTTCTGAATCACTGGTGTCTCCATCTCTTGTACCGCTGGCGTTGCTGCAATCCCGTTCTCCTGGTCTATCTCCATTGATTCTGCTATGATGACCCGTTCGGTTTTGTTGCTAGCAATCCTTCCACGAACTTCCAGTAGTTCTTCCAGTGTCTGCTTGGAATCCCGGGTGTAAAGGAGAGTAGAAGGGAAAATCCCGCTGCTGCCAACCAATTTGTGACGGTATTGGTATGATATCCCCGTCAAAGATTCCCTTCTTCCATAAGAACGTCACCCAATATTCCACTAGGAGGAATATTCCTGAGATCGCCCATTAAGCCACACATTAGTCCAAGCTTACTGCTAGAACAAGACAGAGTTTAATGTTATAACACACAGCTTATATGTCATTTCCAAAACTGTTACAATGACAAATCTCCGCCCCCCTCACACTGGGGCTTCCATACAGATGAGTAGGCAGACACGACGGAGCCGAGTCTGAAAACACATTTTCTTTAGATAATGACATCAGTGGAGTTGAGTACTAGTTGTACTGAATACATTAACTAGACAACTTGACCCCGCATATAGAGAGATAATTACCACAATGAAGAAATCAGAATAATTAACACAAGCCACATAAACACAGATCTCCTTCACACAACACAATAGATCAATTAACCTTCAGAAATAGTGAGGGGACATTAGCACTTCAATAACCGGATGGTAATCACAATGGCAAGCAGGGAGAATTAAACTGAGACATATAGGCAAATGTATCACAGTCGGTAAACAGGATCAGACATAGGACACGAAAGCAAAAACACACAATATGGATCAGCACGGCTGGCCTACAGTGCACACAGGTTAATATAGAGTTCCCTGATAGGGCCTGGGTTGGAGCCATGCTTAGACTCTTCTAAGCATGGCTCCACCCCAGGCCCTATCAGGGAATCTCTCTAGATTACTTAAGCAGCCAGGTGAGAGTTGCTGGCCTCTTAATTTAGGCACACAGAGAGGTAAGCTGACAGACAAACATTACTGTTTAACCATAACAATAAGCCTATTTTCTTTTATTGTTTGTAATATATTTCACTTTTATAACCACTTATTATTATCATAATTATTATATCATACATTATTCTTTACCAGGTGAAACTTGCGGGGAGAAACAGGTGTCAGGTACAATCGGAGGACGTGTAACTCTACATGTGGATGCGGTTGATATCGAGTACATTTCTTGGGTGGCTGCTACCCCTAGTGTACAATTTTTGGCTAAAACAGAACCCGGTAAACCTGTCGTAACACGACATTCAGCGTATATAGGAAGAGTGAAAGCCACAGCTGATGGATCCTTAATTATAAATAGTTTGACCAGAGAAGACCAAGGACAATTCACCGCTAATGTGCAGAGAGTCGATTTAGGACAATGTCTTCTGAAGTTCCATCTTAGAGTGTTCGGTAAGTGATTGTCATTGCTGATGACTGAATTCTAATGCCTCGTACAAACGATCGGTTTTCCCGTCTGGAAAACTGCCAAGTTTTCTTTTGGCCAGGAAAACCGGCCGTGTGTATGCACAAAAAAAATGAGAACTTGTTCTATTTTTTCCCCTTCGCGAATCGCAGCTTTTTTTTTTTTCCGCAATTTTCCTATGGGGAAACACTGCGAGGGAGCATACACACGGCCGTGTTTTCCTGTCGGGAAAACCGGCCGTGTGTACAGGGGAAAAGTGACCGAGCCGGTTCTCGGTTTTCCCCTTGGTTTTCCCGGCGGTCTTTTGACCGCCGGGAAAACCGATGGTGTGTACGAGGCATAAGATCTTTTCCCCCTTTCCCCCACAAACTATCCATTTGCAGCTTACACCATAGCTATACTCTATTCCAGGTATTATCCTATGTTCTTTTGAAGCTCCTTTCCTGGAATTCTCCTGACATCATGATCTGATATATATTAGGGCTGTTACTGATCAAAAAAATTTTTAATCGATTAATCGACTAATTTCGATTAATTATAACGCACATACAGATCCAACTACTTTTAGCTGATCTCCTTCTTGCAGGCTGATTCCCAGTGCAGCTATCAACCACTGGAAAAATGGATAGCAGGATACAAAAAACACACAAAGTCAGCGCTCGATGGGAATAACATTAAAACTTTCATAGTCTTCAAGTAGGTAACTAAATAAATATTGCAGTTTCCCCATCAAATGCAGCCAGTTTTCCCATCAAATGCAGCCAGTTTCCCCATCAAATGCAGCCAGTTTGCCCCCTTCAACAGCTGTCAGTTTCCCCATCAAATGCAGCCAGTTTCCCCATCAAATGCAGCCAGTTTCCCCATCAAATGCAGCCAGTTTCCCTATCAAATGCAGCCAGTTTCCACATCAAATGCAGCCAGTTTCCCCATCAAATGCAGCCAGTTTGCCCATTAAATACAGCCAGTTTGCCCCCTTCAAAAGCTGTCAGTTTCCCCATCAAATGCAGCCAGTTTCCCCATCAAATGCAGCCAGTTTCCCTATCAAATGCAGCCAGTTTCCACATCAAATGCAGCCAGTTTCCCCATCAAATGCAGCCACTTTCCCCATCAAATGCAGCCAGTTTCCCCATCAAATGCAACCAGTTTGCCCATCAAATGCAGCCAGTTTCCCCATCCAATACATACAGTTTCCTTTCAAATGCAGCCAGTTTCCCCATCAAATGCAGCCAGTTTCCCCATCAAATGCAGCCAGTTTCCCCATCAAATACAGATAGTTTCCCCATCAAATGCAACCAGTTTGCCCATCAAATGCAGCCAGTTTCCCCATCCAATACAGACAGTTTCCTTTCAAATGCAGCCAGTTTCCCCATCAAATACAGATAGTTTCCCCATCAAATGCAGCCAGTTTCCGCATCAAATACAGATAGTTTCCCCATCAAATGCAGCCAGTTTCCCCTTCAAATGCAGCCAGTTTCCCCATCAAATGCAGCCAGTTTCCCCATCAAATGCAGCCAGTTTGCCCATCAAATGCAGCCAGTTTGCCCATCAAATGCAGCCAGTTTGCCCCCTCCCCGCCCGGAACTTACCTTTCTCGGGTCAGCGCCATCCTCCTCCACGCTCCCTCTGAGTCCTCGATGTCATCTCTGCTCACCTGTCGCTTCAGGTGACTGGTAACCAGACCCCGGTGCACCTGATTGGCTGAGAGGGGGGTCAGTGTTAGGGAAGCTATTCCCTAATACAACATTGTTTAAACAGGGAGTGCACAGCATTGCGCCCGCTGTTTAACCATTTGGAAGCTGATAAGAGCCCACAGGTTCTAATCAGGAAGCCTATTAGAGCATCTCGCTCTAATCAGACACTTCCAAAACACACCCACCGCTGTTATTCAGATGGCCGGCGCTCAACAGGAGGCCGGACACCTGATTGGTGAGCGGCAGCGGCGACAATACATAGATTCATGCAATGCATGAATATATCTATTGTAGAGTGAGGGGGCGGCGCTCCTGCGCCCACTATGGACGCACCGCCACTGATCCAAAAGAAAGTCTATGGAAGCAATTATGGTACTATGTAACTAAAGACTAGAGTTTATAGAAGAGGCCCTCGGAACCTTCAAGATTTAAAGTTTGTGTAGAAGAATGGGCCAAAAAATTTTCAACAACATCTAGGAATCTCTAGCTAAAGCTTTACGTTTGGGAAGGGAAGAGCTAGTATGTTTTGTCAGATTTTAATTTGGTTCACCCTCATTATTTGTCTTGTTGACTAATGATGACCATTGTCACTGGTACAGGAAGTATGGAAAAATTCTAAATTTTTCAGTTGTCACTTATCACCACAACCGGAGGAGTTAAAAATCTTCTACTGGGGATGAAGCCTGTTCCAGTGACTGTCTCAGAAAGGTTTTTCCCATCACTTTGAAGTGATATCTTATTTTTTTGTTGAGTCTTAGCCCAATTTTTTTTTATATTGTGAAAGATAATGTTACGCCGAGTAAATTGAAACCCAACATGTCACGCTTCAAAATTGCGTCCGCTCGTGGAATGGCGACAAACTTTTACCCTTTAAAATCTCCATAGGCGACGTTTAAAAAATTCTACAGGTTGCATGTTTTGAGTTACAGAGGAGGTCTAGGGCTAGAATTATTGCTCTCGCTCTAACGATCGCGGCGATACCTCACATGTGTGGTTTGAATATAATTTACATATGCCAGGCGCTACTCACTTATGCGTTCCCTTCTGCGCGCGAGCTCGGCGGGACGGGGCACGTTTTTGGCTCCTAATTTTTTTAGCTGGCTCCTAGATTCCAAGCAAATTTGTCAAACCCTGCGCTAGTGCATTGTTGGTTTACTTACCTTTTCTTTCGATTCCTCTTCTAAATATTTTTTTTCTTTGTCTGATATTCTCACTTCCTGTTCCTCCTCAGTAAGCTTGCCTCCATCATCCGAGCTGTTCTGGTTGGGGGTTAGTCAGCGTGCTCGGCCCTCCCTTGGGACTACATCCATGCCCCCTCCCTTGGGACTACATCCCTGCAGGGAGACACTGTGAACATTCACAGCATCTCCCCTCAGGAATGTAGTCCCAAGGGAGGGGGCATGGATGTAGTCCCAAGGGAGGGGCGAGCACGCTGACTAACCCTCAGCCAGAACGGCTCGGATGATGGGGGCATGGAAGTAGTCCCAAGGGAGGGGCGAGCACGCTGACTAACCCCCAGCCAGACCGGCTCGGATGATAGGGGCAGGGATGTAGTCCCAAGGGAGGGGCAAGCACGCTGACTAACCCCCAGCCAGAATGGCTCGGATGAGATGGGAGCAGGGATGTAGTCCCAAGGGAGGGGCGAGCACGCTGACTAACCCCCAGCCAGAACGGCTCGGATGATGGGGGCAGGGATATAGTGCCAAGGGAAGGGCGAGCACGCTCAGGGCCGATGCTAGGCAGGGTGCACAGCGTGCATTGCACCCAGACACCTGCAGAAGTGGGGGCGCCGAAGTGCCAGAGTTCTCCCCTCCCTCCTTCTCTCCTTGTTTGTGTCTGTCCAGAACTAGTGTACTGAGCATAGGTGTGTGTCCGTCCAGCCTGGCAGTGCTCGGGGGAGGGGCCGCTCCTCTTCCTGACATGAGGGTTCTAGTTTTCAGTGGCCGCTGAGTGCTGATGTGCAGGAATGAATTCCTAACACTGGGAGTCTTGGATCCCGCACTGTCTCCACCAACCCCAGTTGGAATGCCTCCCACTCCCATCTCTATCTCGGGCTGCACAGAGAAAGAACCAAGGTGAGTCACAGTGTTCAGTGTGCTGTGTGCTGGGGGATGGCATTCCCAGTATTCCTTTACACGTGCTCTGGGCTGCCCCTGCTCTAGATGTTTTATGGCATGATAGATTGCATAGAATACACAGCCCCTGCCCATTCCTGCGCCTAGTCCATCTACAGATGTGATGTATAATGAGATGTAAAGGGGAGGAGTTAGTAAAATGACAACGCCCATGTGGGGGCGCCAGAAATATTTCTGCACCCAGGTGCCTATGACCCTAGGATTGGCCCTGAGAACGCTGACTAACCCCCAGCCTGGAAGGCTTGAATGATGGGGGCAGGGATGTAGTCCCAAGGGAGGGGCGAGCCCGCTGACTAACCCCCAGCCAGAACAGCTCGGATGATGGGGGCAGGGATATAGTGCCAAGGGAAGGGCGAGCACGCTCAGGGCCGATGCTAGGCAGGGTGCACAGCGTGCATTGCACCCAGACACCTGCAGAAGTGGGGGCGCCGAAGTGCCAGAGTTCTCCCCTCCCTCCTTCTCTCCTTGTTTGTGTCTGTCCAGAACTAGTGTACTGAGCATAGGTGTGTGTCCGTCCAGCCTGGCAGTGCTCGGGGGAGGGGCCGCTCCTCTTCCTGACATGAGAGTTCTAGTTTTCAGTGGCTGCTGAGTGCTGATGTGCAGGAATGAACTCCTAACACTGGGAGTCTTGGATCCCGCACTGTCTCCACCAACCCCAGTTGGAATGCCTCCCACTCCCATCTCTATCTCGGGCTGCACAGAGAAAGAACCAAGGTGAGTCACAGTGTTCAGTGTGCTGTGTGCTGGGGGATGGCATTCCCAGTATTCCTTTACACGTGCTCTGGGCTGCCCCTGCTCTAGATGTTTTATGGCATGATAGATTGCATAGAATACACAGCCCCTGCCCATTCCTGCGCCTAGTCCATCTACAGATGTGATGTATAATGAGATGTAAAGGGGAGGAGTTAGTAAAATGACAACGCCCATGTGGGGGCGCCAGAAATATTTCTGCACCCAGGTGCCTATGACCCTAGGATTGGCCCTGAGAACGCTGACTAACCCCCAGCCTGGAAGGCTTGAATGATGGGGGCAGGGATGTAGTCCCAAGGGAGGGGCGAGCCCGCTGACTAACCCCCAGCCAGAACAGCTCGGATGATGGGGGCAGGGATGTAGTCCCAAGGGTGGGGCGAGCATGCTGACTAACCCCCAGCCAGACCGGCTCTGATGATGGGGGCAAGCTTACTGAGGAGGAACAGGAAGTGAGAAATTCAAACAAAGAAAAAAACATTTAGAAGGGAAATGGAAGGAAAAGGTAAGTGAACCAACAATGCACAAGCTTAAAGGAACCTATTTAGAAAATAGAAAACGAACCTTTACTACCCCTTCAAATATATTTTAAACTTTGGCTTTTGATTATTGTTGCCATGTCTAATGAAATGCAAATTAACTTTATTGCTAATGGCATATTAATTCTTTACCAGGTGTTTTAAATGAGTCCTGTGTAGAGTGGATCAACGTATCTGGTGTGGAGGGCGGAGAGGCCACTCTTGCCTTGTACCTGACTAAGCTTACATCCATCACCTGGTTGACCGTCAATGATTTGGTACATTTAGCAGTAACAGAACTGGGTAAACCTGTCCTAATTCAAAATGATCGGTACAAAGGGCGTCTGAATGTCACCACCAACGGCTCATTAATTATAACTGGACTAACCAGAGAAGACCAAGGAACATATGGAAGCTATACGGTGACACCGACATCACTGCAATGTGCCCAACTCTACAACCTCACAGTACTGGGTAAGTTCCTGCAATTCAGTATAGGGTCAGCCCTTATACCAGCTGAATCATCTGATGTAATGCAATTAGGCTGCATATACACTATAGGCCCATATTCTCTCTAAAAATTCGCGGGCTGCGCTTAAGGCACTTACACCCCGCTGTCCCAACTTACAGGAGCAGGAGTTGTATTCACCAACCACTTGCTCCATAAGTTGGGACGGCGGAGTGTAAGTGTCCCGGCGTAGCCTGGCGGATCTCCAAGGGGGCGGCTTCTATTCAAATTAAGCGCGCCCCCGATTCTAATGAACTGCGCATGCGCCGGGCTTCAAAAAGCCCAGTGCGCATGCTCCAGTTCTCGGCGCAAAACGTCAATGACGCCGACGTGTGCGTCATTGACGTAAAGTCGTATTCAAGAACGACTTAGTAAAACGACGTACCCGACGAAAAAACACGACGCGGACCCGACGCCATCCGTAACATGGCCTACGTGGGACTTGCGGAAACTTACCCCTCATATAGCAGGGGTAAGTTTCCGCTTACGCAAACGACGTTAGCGACGGTTACGCGACGCAAACTCGTTCGGGAATCGGCGTAGAAGGCTCATTTGCATAAGCAAATGAGTCCTTCACGTAAATGCCATCTAGCGGCGGCCGGCGTCATTGCATTTAAGATCCGCCAGTGTAAGTGACTTACAGATGGCGGATCTTAAGTGTATCTATGCGAAAATGATTCTAAGAATCAGGAGCATAGATACACGGGCCAAAAAAGGGAGATACGATGGAGTATCCTGAGATACTCCATCGTAACTTCTATGAGAATCTGGGCCTATATAAGTAGTTTTATTTTCACTTTGATGCTTAGTGCTGCAGCAAGGATTAAAATACCCTGTTGTGGCAGCAATGCAGCCATCACAAATTCTGCCAACCGTCCGTATTTTTACGGACAATCCGTAAAAACGGGCACTTTTTTCCCCGTCTGTAAATGTCCATAGTTGGGCGAAAGTGCCAGTAAAAATAGCCGAGATCGGTTCGGCTTGGAACTGCGCATGCGTCTTTTCATCCTCGGACAAGAGAACGTCCGTGATAGGTGGAACACTGAACACAGTGAGCCAGATTCAGATAGGAGATGCGCCGTCGTATCTCTGAGTGCGCTCGGTCGTATCTATGCGCCTGATTCATAGAATCAGTTACGCATAGATATCCCTAAGATCCGACTGGTGTAAGTGTCTTACACCGTCGTATCTTAGGCTGCATATTCTCGCTGGCCGCTAGGTGGCGCTTCCGCATAGTTACGAGAGGAATATGCAAATTGGTATTTACGCCGATTCAGAAACGAACGACCGCCCGGTGCTTTTTTTTTTACGTCGTTTGCGTTCAGCTTTTTCCAGGGTAAAGTTATCCCTACTATCTGAGGGGTAAGTGCGGCGTATCCTATGTTAAGTATGGCCGTCGTTCCCACGCCGAGTTTTGAAATTTTTACGTTGTTTGCGTAAGTCGTTCGCGAATAGGGCTGGACGTCATTTACGTTCACGTCGATTCCAATGAGGCTTTGCGGCGTAATTTCGAGCATGCGCACTGGGATTTTTTCACAAAACGGCGCATGCGCCGTTCACAAAAAACTTCAAATACGCGGGGTCAAGTCAAATTTACATAAAACACGCCCACAACATCCCCATTTGAATTAGGCGGGCTTACGCCGGACGAGATACGTTACGCCGCCGTAACTTAGGGCGCAAGTTGTTTCTGAATACAGAACTAGCGCTCAAAGTTAAAGCGGCGTAACGTATCTGAGATACGTTATGCCGGGCGGATAGATACACCATTGTATCTGAATCCAGCCCAGTGTCTGCTGGGAAACTGCAGTCCGAGGATGAGAAGACGTCCGTGAAACGCCTATCACGGAACGGGACCAGGAGGAGACCGCGACTTTTAAACGATGAATGGACGCCCGCAGCCTGTAAAAGTTTCAGGTACACTGACTCGGGCACAGGGAGGCTGCAATGGGCACAGTGAGGTGGCAATGGGCACAGTGGCAATAGGCACAGTGAGGTGGTAATGGGCGCAGTGAGGTGGCAATGGGCACAGGGAGGTTGGGCACAGTGAGGTTGCAATGGGGACAGTGAGGTTGGACACAGTGAGGCTGCAATGGGCACAGTGAGGCTACAATAGGCACAGTGAGGCTGCAATGGGCACAGTAAGGTGGCAATGGGCACAGTGAGGCTGCAATAGGCACAGTGAGGCTGCAATGGGCACAGTAAGGTGGCAATGGGCACAGTGAGGTTGCAATGGGGACAGTGAGGTTGGACACAGTGAGGCTGTAATGGACACAGGGAGGCTGCAATGGACACAGTGAGGCTGCAATGGGCACAGTGGCAATAGGCACAGTGAGGTGGTAATGGGCACAGTGAGGTGGCAATGGGCACAGTGAGGTTGGGCACAGTGAGGTTGCAATGGGGACAGTGAGGTTGGACACAGTGAGGTTGCAATGGACACAGTGAGGCTGTAATGGACACAGGGAGGCTGCAATGGACACAGTGAGGCTGCAATGGGCACAGTGGCAATAGGCACAGTGAGGTGGTAATGGGCACAGTGAGGTGGCAATGGGCACAGTGAGGTTGGGCACAGTGAGGTTGCAATGGGGACAGTGAGGTTGGGCACAGTGAGGTTGCAATGGGGACAGTGAGGTTGGACACAGTGAGGCTGCAATGGACACAGTGGGGCTGCAATGGGCACAGTGAGGCGTGCAAACGGGCATTGTTGACCCTCTTTTCCGCTCACAGTGGCTGCTGCATTCTCACCCTAGGCTTATTCTCGAGTCAATACGTTTTCCCAGTTTTTTGTGGTCAAATTAGGTGCCTCGGCTTATATTCGGGTCGGCTTATACTCAAGTATATACGGTATATCAGCACTGAAAATAAAAGCTTTGAAAAAACATCTGATTATCATTTTTATAACCTATGGAATTCATACCATAAGTGGACATTCATTTTTTTGAACTGCTGAAACGTGGACTGTTTTTTTTTTTTTTTCTTTTGATATATTATTTTAGTTGTTTGCACAAACATTTTCTGACTATTAAGGCCCATACACACGATCGGATTTTTCAACAACGGTCCGACGGACGTGTTTTATCGGACAATCCGACCGTGTGTATGCGCTCCATCGGACAATTGTTTTCGGTTTTTCAGCGGACAAATGTTCGCTGTGCATGCTCTCAAACTTTCCGACAACAAATGTCCGATGGAGGATCATCCGATCGTGTGTACACAAGTCCATCGGATTAAAATCCAAAGTACAAACACGCATGCTCAGAACCAATGCTAAACATCAGACAACAATAGCAGAAGTTGCCCAAAGGGTGGCGGTAAAGAGCTGAAAAACCACGTGATTTGGTGAATGTTGGCTGAAAAAGTTCTGCTGTGTGTACACACAGCAGAACAAGTTCAGAACAAGTTCACGGCCAACGCCCCTTCGGACAAAAGTCCCCCGGGTGTTTAAGAGGATTAAGTTATACATGTGGATTTTTATACCTATATTTACAGGTAAAAAAATTGAAAAATTTGAACATCGAGCAAAAGTTATTTTATTTCACTAATGCAACTTAACCACTTAAGACCCGGACCAATATGCAGGTTAAGGACCTTGCCCCTTTTTGCGATTTAACTGACAATTGCGCGGTCGTGCGACGTGGCTCCCAAACCAAATTGGCGTCCTTTTTTTTCCCCAAAAATAGAGCTTTCTTTTGGTGGTATTTGATTTTTTTGCACTATAAACAAAAATGGAGCCACAGTTTTGAAAAAAAATCAATATTTTTAACTTTTTGCTATAATAAATATCCACAAAAAATATATAAAACATAATTTTTTTCCTCAGTTTAGGCCGATACTTATTCTTCTACATAGTTTTGGTAAAAAAATCGCAATAAGCGTTTATTGATTGGTTTGCACAATACGCCGTCGTATCTCCGAGTTCCGACCGTCGTATCTATGCGCCTGATTGATAGAATCAGGTTACGCATAGATATTCCTAAGATCCGACAGGTGTAAGTGACTTACACCGTCGGATCTTAGGCTGCAATTCCAGGCCGGCCGCTAGGTGGCGCTTCCGTATTATTACGCGACGAATATTTAAATGAGTTACGCCGATTCAGAAACGAACGACCGCCCGCCGCTTTTTTTTTACGTCGTTTGCGTTCGGCTTTTTCCGGCGTATAGTTACCCCTGGGTCTATGAGGCACAGCCAATGTTAAGTATGGCCGTCGTTCCCGCGCCGAGTTTTGAAATGTTTACGTCGTTTGCGTAAGTCGTTCGCGAATACGGATGGACGTAATTTACGTTAACGACGAAAGCAATGACGTCCTTGTGACGTCATTTCGAGCAATGCACACTGGGAGATTTTACGGACGGCGCATGCGCCGTTCAAGTAAAATGTAAAAAACGCGGGGTCAAGGGAAATTTAAATAAAACACGCCCCCATACATCCCCATTTGAATTACGCCGCCTTACGCCGCAACACATACGCTACGCCGCTCTAACTAAGGGCGCAAGTTCTTTGTGAATAAAGAACTTGCGCCCAAAGTTAGAGCGGCGTAACGAATCGGAGATACGTTACGCGGGCCGGACAGATACGCCAATGTATCTGAATCCGGCCCATAGCGTTTACAAAATAGGGGATAGAATTATGTCATTTTTATTAATAATTTTTTTTTTACTAGTAATGGCGGTAATCAGTGATTTTTTTTTATCGTGACTGCGACATTATGGCGGACACTTCGGACACTTTTGACCCATTTTTGGGACCATTGTCATTTTTCACAGCAAAAAGTGCTATAAAAATGCACTGATTACTGTGAAAATTACACTGGCAGTGAAGTGGTTAACTACTAGGTGGCGCTAAGGCCGCGTACACACGGTCGGTCCAAACCGATGAAAACGGCCTGAAGTTCAGTTTCATCGGTCCAAACCGACCGTGTGTATAGCCCATCGGTCTGTTGTCCTTCGGTCAAAAATTTTAGAACTTGCTTTAAAATCGAACCGATGGACCGCTGCCCGATAGGTCCAAACCGATAGTTAGTACACAAAAGCATCGGTTCAATACCCGCCCATGCTCAGAATCAAGTCGACGCATGCTTGGAAGCATTGAACTTCATTTTTTTCAGCACGTCGTGTGTTTGACGTCACCGCGTTCTGACCCGATCGGTTTTTGGAACGATGGCGTGTACGCACATCAGACCATCAGGCCACTTCAGCGGTGAACCGATGGAAATGGCCCGTCGGACCAATTCTCATCGGTTTGGATCGACCGTGTGTACGCGGCCTAAGGGGTTAAGTGTGCCCTAAGGGAGTGATTCTTGCTGTAGGGGGCGGGGCTGTAGGAGTGACGTCACTGATCGTCGTTCCCTATAACAGGGAACAGACAATCAGTGACATTGCCACAGAGAAGAACGGGGAAGCCGTGACACTCACCTCTCCCCGTTCTTCAGCTCCTGTGACCGATCGCGGGACTCCGGCGGCGATCGGGTCTGCGGGTCCCGCTGGCGCAGTCACGGAGCTTCAGAACCGGTCACGTGTACGCGCCCGCAACCCGCGGCTGGGCTCTTAAAGGCGACGTACCTGTACATGCCTGTGCCCAGCTGTGCCATTCTGCCAACGTATATAGTCGGTAGGGGGTCCTTAAGTGGTTAAGTGGATTTTTATACCTATATTTATATACAGGTGCATCTCATAAAATTAGAAGATCATCAAAAAGTTAATTTATTTCAGTAATTCAATTCAAAAAGTGAAACTCATATATTTTATATAGATGCGTTACACACAGAGGGCCAGATTCACATAAGAGATACTCCGTCGTATCTCTCAGGCCTCGTACACACGGCCGAGGAACTCGACGTGCCAAATACATCGAGTTCCTCGTCGAGTTCAGGGATGAAGCCGCCGAGGAGCTCGGCGGGCCGCCTTCTCCCATAGAACAACGAGAAAATAGAGAACATGTTCTCTATTTTCTCGACGAGTTCCTCGGCGGCTCCATCGGGCCGAAAGTGTACAGACGACAGAGTTTCTCGCCGAATTCTGCCGAGAAACTCTGTCGTGTGTACGAGGCCTCAGAGTATCTATGCGACTGGTTTATAGAATTAGTTTCGCATAGATATCCATAAGATCCGACAGGTGTAATTGTTTTACACTGTCGGATCTTAGGATGCAGTACCGCGGCCGCCGCTGGGGGGAGTTTGCGTCGTAAACCAGCGTCGGGTATGCAAATTAGGAGTTACGGTGATTCCCGACGGATTTTCGCGTTCGCTACGTCACCGCTAGTCTAGTTTCCCGTCGCAAAGTTAGTCGGTTTTTTTAGTGCCTTAACTTTACGCAGCAATCGTATTGCTGTATAAAGTATGGCCGTCGTTCCCGCGTCAAAATTTAAAAAATAACGTCGTTTGCGTAAGCCGTACGGGAATACGGAATTACGCTACGCGCGTCGCCGTTCGAAAAAATGACGTCATGGCGCGAAAAGCACGACAGGAATTACGGAACGAGCATGCGCAGTAGGTCCGGCGTGGGAGCGCACCTAATTTAAATGGCACACGGCCATTTGAATAGGACCGCCTTGCGCCGGAGGCCGCCGGCGTAGGTTTTCATCGCAAGTGCTTGGTGAATCAGGCACTTGCGATGAAAAATTGCGGCGGTGTAACGTATCTACGATATGTTACGCCGCCGCAGTTCTACGTGAATCTGGCCCAGAGTGCTAGATTCAGGTATCTGCGCCTGATCTTACGGCGGCGCAGCGTATCGTATTTACGCTACGCCCCCGCAACTTAAAGGAGCAAGTGCAGTATTCACAAAGCACTTGCTCCGTAAGTTGCGGCGGCGTAGCGTAAATGGGGCCAGCGTAAGCGTGCAAAATTCAAATGTGTAAGGGGGGGGGGGCGTGTTTTATGTTAATGTGTGTTGACCTGACGTGATTGACGTTTTATACGAACGGCACATGCGCCGTCCGTGTACATATCCCAGTGTGCATTGCTCCAAATGACGTCGCAAGGACGTCATTGGTTTCGACTTGAACGTAAATTACGTCCAGCCCTATTCGCGAACGACTTACGCAAACGACGTAAAAAATTCAAACATCGAAGCGTCCAACGTCCATACTTAACATTGAGTGCGCCTCATAGAAGCAGGCACAACATTATGCCGAAAAAAGCCTTAAGCAAACGACGTAAAAAACGAACGCCGGGTGCACGTACGTTTGTGAATCGACGTAACTAGGTCATTTGCATATTCTACGCCGAAAACAACGGAAGCGCCACCTAGCGGCCAGCGTGAGAATGCACCCTAAGATATGACGGCGTAATAGAATTACGCCAGTCGGATCTTAGGCTAAAGTAGATACGCCGGCGCAGATTTGAATTTACGTTGCGTATCTATGGATACGCCGGCGTAATTCTTTGCTGAATCTACCCCAGAGTGATATATTTCAAGCTCTTCTTTCTTTTAATTTTGATGATTATGGCTTACAGATGGTGAAAACACAAAATTCAGTGGGGTAGATTCAGGTAGCAATTGCGTCTGCGTAACCATAGTTACGCAGCGCAATTGCTTACTTGCGCCGGCGTTTCGAATGCTCCTGATTCAGGAACCTCGATACGCCGAATGCAGCCTAAGATATGACTGGCATAAGGCTCCTTATGCCGTCGTATCGTAGGCTGCATTCTTACGCAGGCCGCTAGGTGGCGTTCCCGTAGTGGTCAGCGTAGAGTATGCAAATTGCATACTAACGCCGATTCACAACCGTACGCGCGCCCTGCGTACGCAGTTTACGTCGTTTGCGTTCGTCGGGTTCCGCGTAAGGCTGCTCCTGCTATTAGCAGGCGCAGCCAATGCTAAGTATACCCGTCGTTCCTGCGTCGCGAAATTTGAAAATTACGTTGTTTGCGTAAGTGAATCGTGAATGGCGCTGGACGCCATTCACGTTCACTTAGAAGCAAATGACGTCCTTGCGACGTCATTTACCGTAATGCACGTCGGGAAAGTTTCCCGACTGAGCATGCGCACTACGCTCGGCGCGGTAACGCGCCTAATTTAAATGATCCACGCCCCTTATGGGATCATTTAAATTACGCGCGCTTACGCCGGGCAGTTTTCCGGAGCGCTCACGCAAATTACGGAGGTACTGCTCCGTGAATCAAGCATAGCGCAGGTAATTTACGGAGGCGCAGCGGCAAAACGGTACGCTGCGCCTCCGTAAGAAAAGCGCAAAGCTACCTGAATCTGGCCCAGTATCTCAGAAAATTAGAATATTACATAAGACCAATAAAAAAATAAATAAAAAGGATTTTTAGTACAGAAATGTTGGCTTACTGAAAAGTATATCCATGTACAGTATATTATACAATCAATACTTGGTCGGGGATCCTTTTGCATGAATTACGGCATCAATAAGACATGGCATGGAGGGGATCAGCCTGGGGAACTGCTGAGGTCTTATGGAAGCCCAGGTTGCTTTGATAGTGGCCTTCACCTCGTCTGTATTGTTGGGTCTGGTGTCTCTCATCTTCCGCTGGACAATACCCCACAGATTCTCTATGGGGTTTAGGTCAGGCAAGTTTGCTGGCAAATCAAGCACAGTGATTCCATGATCATTAAACCAGGTATTGGTACTTTTGACAGTGTGGGCAGATGCCAAGTCCTGCTGGAAAATGAAATCAGTGGCCCGGATTCAGATAGCAGTTACGACGGCATATCTCCGGATACGCCGTTGTAACTCTGAGTGTGTGGCGTCGTATCTATGCGACTGATTCATGGAATCAGGTTACGCATTGATTCCCCTAAGATCCGACCGGCGTAAGTGTCTTACACCGTCGTATCTTAGGCTGCATATTTACGCTGGCCGCTAGGTGGCGCTTCCGTAGATTTACGCGAGGAATATGCAAATTAGGTAGATACGCCGATTCAGAAACGTACGTCCGGCCAGTGCATTCTTTTACGTCGTTTACGTTAGGCTTTTTCCGGCGTAAAGTTACCCCTGCTATATGAGGCGTATCCTATGTTAAGTATGGCCGTCGTTCCCGTGTCGAGTTTTGAAAATTTTACGTTGTTTGCGTAAGTCGTTCGGACTTTATCATTTGGACTTGATAAAACACAGTGGACCAACACCAGCAGATGACATGGCTCCCCAAATCATCTTTGACTGTGGAAAATGTTGCATTTAATTTGGAAATCGCGGTCCGAGAGTCTGGAAGAAGAGTGCAGAGGCACAGAATCCAAGTTGCGTGAGGTCCAGATGAAGTTTCCACAGTCAGTGATGATTTGGGGAGCCATGTCATCTGCTGGTGTTGGTCCCACTGGTTGGTGGTTCATCCTTTGGGATGACTGATGCCGCGTACACACTCTCGGAAATTCCGACAAGAAAACCGTGGATTTTTTCTGACGGAATGTTGGCTCAAACTTGTCTTGCATACACACGGTCACACAAATCTTGTCGGAAATTCGGACCGTCAATAACGCACAAGACGTACGACGAGCAGAGATCAATGAAGTTCAATAGGCAGTTTGGCTCTTCTGCTTCTGCATGCGTGTTTTTTTTGGCACACCGGAATTGCATACAGACAAACGGATTTTCTGATAGAAACTTTTTCCATCGGAAAAATAGAGAACCTGCTCTCAATCTTTTGTTGGCCGAAATGTTGACAGGAAAAGTCAGATGGAGCCTACACACGGTCAGAATTTACATCAAAAAGCTCACATCGGACTTCGGACTTTTCTTGTCGGAATTTCTGATCGTGTGTACGCAGCATAAGAGCGGAGACTGTGAGCCAGGCCTTCTTGTCCTGCATCAGTGCCTGACCTCACAAATGTGCTTCTGGAAGAATGGTCAAACATTCCCATAGACACACTCCTAAACCTTGTGGATGGCCTTCCCAGAAGAGTTGAAGCTGTTGTAGCTGCAAAGAGCGGGGCCAACTCAGTATTGAACCCTACGGACTAAGACTGGGATGTCAGTAAGGTTCATGTGCGAGTAAGGCAGGTGTCCCAACACTTTTAAGTGCAGCGCTAGATAACAGAAAAAAGTCTGATGTTATAAAGTTCCAAGAATATCTAACAACCGGAAGCTGTTATAGCTGCAAAGTGTGGGCCAACCCAATATTGAACCCTACGGACTGAAGCCCTGTACACACGGCCGGAAATCTTGTCAGGAAAAAGACGTTGGGCCAGATTCAGAGAGATTCGCCTAACTTTAGGCGGGCGTAGCTTATCTCAGATACACTACGCCGCCGTAAGTTTGAGCAGCAAGTTGTGTATTCACATAGAACTTGCGCTGTGTAACTGGGCCGGCGTAAGCCCGCCTAATTCAAAATAGGTTGGTTGGGGGCGTGTACTATGTAAAATAGTAGTGACCCCACGTTTTTGAAGTTTTTAACGAACGGCGCATGCGCCGTCCGTGGACGTATCCCAGTGTGCATGCTCCAAATGACGTCGGCAAATCGTCATGCTTTCGACGTGAACGGAAATTACGTCCAGCCCTATTCGCGAACGACTTACGCAAACAACGTAAAAATTGAAAAACTTGGCGTTCTTTTGAAAGGCAAGAACGTTGTGACGGCATCGACTACGACGATCATTGCACTCGTCAAATTTGATGCTGTGGCCGGCATCTTGCTACACCCTACACTATGCCTTGGAAGCTACCGTACATGTGCCAAAGTCTCATCGAGCATGCGCGGGTTCCCATGGAGGCAGGTAAGTATACAGACGCTCGGGTTTCTCGGCAGGAAAACACTGCAGAGAATCACGCTGAGAAAATAGAGAGCCAGGTTCTCTATTTTTCTCGTCGAGATTCCAGGCAGTTTTCTCGACGAGAAACCATAGACACGCACAGCAGTTTTCCTGCTGTTTCTGGCCGAGAAAACCGTGCGCGTGTGTACGGGGCTTAAGACTAAGTTCATGTGTGTGTAAAGGCAGGTGTCCCAATACTTTTGACAATATAGACTAGGTCAAATTGAAGCTTTACTTTTAGACTACAAAAAAAACATAAGCCACATCCTTACATTGTCACAACACTTTCAGGTACTCAAAGTCGGGAGAGTTATGTCACGCATGCTGCCTCTGTTGGAAAGGAGTTCGAAATTTATACAAGCCAAGGTGAGAAAAACTGAATAATTAAATAATACTGAAACGATGGATAATCATTTATGGGCTGTGGGTCTCCAGCCCTGAAGTGATACACTAATGACATAGGGCCATATTCTCAGTATAGTTACGATGGAGCATCTCAGGAAACTCCGTCGTATCTCTGTTTTTTGGCCCCGCGTATCTATGCGACTGATTCCTAGAATCATTTTCGCATAGATACGCTGTAGATCCGACAGGTGTAAGTCACTTACACTGTCGGATCTTAAATGTAATTCGCCGCCGGCCGCTAGGTGGCGTTTACGTTCAGGTCTCATTTGTTTATGCAAATGAGCCTGATACGCCGATTCCCGAACGAAATCGCGCCGCGTAACCGTCGCTTAAGTCGTTTGCGTAAGCGTAAGGTTACCCCTGCTATATGAGGGGTAACCTTACACCAGTCCCACGTATGCCATGTTAAGTATGGCGTCGGGTCCGCGTCGTCTTTTCCCGTCGGGTACGTCGTTTTCTTGAATACGACTTTATGTCAATGACGCACACGTCGGCGTCATTGACGTTTTCCGCCGAGAACTGGAGCATGCTCACTGGGCTATTTTTAGCCCGGCGCATGCGCAGTTCGATCGGAACGGGGGCGCGCTTAATTTAAATATAAGCCGCCCCCTTTGAAATACGCGGGGATACGCCGGGGCCTTTTACACTACGCCGCCGCAAACTGCAAAAGTGCTTGAGGAATATGGCACTTGCTCCAGTAAGTTGGGGCGGCGTAGTGTAAATGGCTTACGCTATGGCCGCGGGAAAAGTACGAGAATCTGGCCCAAAGTTTAGAAAATGAGGAAAACGTAGAGCAAAAAGGAGAATCGTAGGAACCCAACTCACTCTGAAGTGTTGGATACTGAAGATTCTTCTTTTGTTTTTAGCTCTGCAAGAGAGCCAACGATGACTTCAACGTAGGTGGTATTAATGGGCCAGATTCTCAAAGGACTTACGACGGCGTATCTCCACGTACGCCGTCGTAAGTCCGAATGAGCGTAAGTCCGAATGAGCGTATCTATGCGCCTGATTCTTAGAATCAGTTACGCTAGAATTCGGCCAAGATACGAGCGACGTAAGTCTCCTACGCCATCGTATCTTGGGGTGCATATTTACGCTGGCCGCTAGGGGCACTTTCATAGATTTACGCTTCGAATATGTAAATTAGCTAGATACGCCGATTCACGAACGTACTTGCACCCGCTACGCCGTTTACGTAAGGCTTACGTCCGGCGTAAAGTTACCCCTGCTATATGAGGCGCAGGTAATGCAAAGTATGGAAGTCCGAACAAGCCTATCGTTTTACGTTGTTTACGTAAGTTGTATGTGAATGGGGCTGTGCGTAGGTTACGTTCACGTCACAGGCATTGAGCCGGCGTATCTTAGGGCGTATATTCAACGTGATACTGAGCATGCGCGCGCATGCGCCGTTCGTTAGGCGCGTCATTTTACGTGTGGTCACAATTCATTTCATACAACACGCCCCTTACCAGCCTACTTTGAATTAGGCGGGCTTACGCTGGCCAATTTACGCTACGCCGCCGCAACTGATGGAGCAAGTGCAAGTGCTCACGAGACATTAGCTTGCCTTGCTTGGTCTCCTCCAGGGCAGGTCCTCCCCCGGTTTCCTTCTTTAAACAGCTTCCCCCACTTAAATGGGCAGCTTGGGATGCCCTTCAGAATCATAGGCCCCAACCTGCATAGCTGGGCCTACTCGATAGAGATGCGACCTCAGACCAACGTGGACCAGAGGCAGTGGCGGCTGGTGCTCAAAATTTTTGGGGGGGCGCAAACGGAAAAAAAATTGCAGCCTCACTGTGCCCATCAAATGCAGCCACTGTGCCATCAATTGTCACCACTGTGCCATGCCATCAAATGCAGTCACTATGCCATGCCATAAAATGCAGCCACTGTGCCATGCCATCAAATGTAGTCACTATGCCATGCCATCAATAGCAGCCACTGTGCCATGAATTGTCACCACTGTTCCATGCCATCAAATGCAGTCACTATGCCATGCCATCAAATGCAGCCACTGTGCCATCAATTCGCACCACTGTGCCATGCCATTAAACGCAGCTACTGTGCCATGCCATCAAACGCAGCCACTGTGCCATCAATTGTCACCACTGTGCCATGCCATCAAACACAGCCACTGTGTCATCAATTGTCGCCACTGTGCCAATTGTCACCACTGTGCCCTTTAATTGTCGCCACTGTGCCCATTGTCACCACTGTGCCCATTGATGTCACTGTGCCCTTTAATTGTCACCACTGTGCCCATTTATGCCGCTGTGCCAATTGTCCCCACTGTGCCTATTGTCGCCACTGTGCCCATTGATGTCACTGTGCCCTTTGTCGCCTCTGTGCCCTGTAAAATGCCCCTTTCCCCCCCGCCCGTCACTTACCTTTACTGGAGTCAGCCATCCACGTCCTCGACCCTCGATGTCTTCTCCCGCCCTTGATGACGCTTCAGCCAATCAGGTTACCGGTAGCCAGAACCGGCCAACCTGATTGGCTGAGACGCCTGTCAGTCTTATCCAAGGAACGCACCCCCCATGCGTTCCGAGGATAAGCTTCCGGGGACCCGAGGGCTGTACTTGGAAAGCCTATCAGAGCCGCTGGCTCTGATAGGCACTTCCGTACAGCCAACCAGCTGCCGTTATTCAGATGGTTGGCGCTCATGTCCGGCCATCTGAATAGAACAGCGGCAGGGACGACAATAACATAGATTTGTGCAATGCATGAATCTATGTTATTAGACTCAGTGGCGGTGAGAGCCAGAGGGGGCGGCGCTCCAGCGCCCTCTATGGACGAACCGCCACTGTCCAGAGGTCAAGATCACACACAAGTGCCTCGCGCCAGGAGGGCCTCGAGGCGAAGGACCCCGCAAAACAACGCCTGCCCCTTAAGTACCCCTTCCTGGCATGCACAGTGGGGCACCACTCCCACTGGGCTGCTGCCAAGAAGGGTCACTCAACACACCATGATTCGCTTGTGTTCCAACATGGGCCTGAGGTGGTAACGTCACTTACGGGCAACAGGGGAAAACTTCTATCAAGCACAACCATAGCCAGAACAGAGGCTAATTTCAATGGAATTCAATAAAGTCTGAGCCCAACTATTGGCTCAGACACCCTCTAAATTTAGAATAGCGACCCAGTCATTGGGAGCAGGGCGCTACATAAGAAAAAAACAGATTAGGTAGGGCAGGGGCACACTTTTGTGTCTGAAGTTGGACTTTATAAACCTTCCACATAGTGCACAGATATCTGTATGGCCTCATTCTTTGTGGTTTACCATAAAATGAACAATGCTATAACACATTTGAGAAATGAATAAGCTTGCTTAGAAACAGGAACTTGACTTTAGTGCTGCAGAAAGCCACAGGGCCGGGTGTTATTAAATCATTCTGAAGGAAATACACTCTACATTAGAAACATTTCCTGGCAGCCTTCATGCACTTGAAATGTTTGAGTAAGACAAGGCAAAAAATAAAAGTGTAGGGTGTAACCTAGGGTGATCAGACATCCCCAGATTCTGGGCACAGTCCCCGGATTGAGGACACTGTCCCCGGGCCAAGTCTGTCCCCGGGTTTGTCCCTGAATTGGATTTGAACAGGGGCTAGGGCAATTTCAAAGACAGTGGGCCAGATTCAGATAGGTGAGCGGATCTTTAGATCCGCGTAACCTATCAAATTTACGTTACGCCGCCGCAAGTTTTTGAGGCAAGTGCTTTATTCAGAAAGCACTTGCCTGTAAACTTGCGGCGGCGTATCGTAAATCCCCCGGCGGAATTCAAATTCCGCGGGTAGAGGACGTGGAAAATTTAAATCAGGCGCGTCCCCGCGCCGAACGAACTGCGCATGCGCCGTCCGTAAAATTTCCCAGCGTGCGTTGCTCTAAATGACGTCGCTAGGACGTCATTGGTTTCGACGTGAACGTAAATTACATCCATCTGTATTCGCGAACGACTTACGCAAATGACATAAAAAAATCAAAACTTGGCGCGGGAACGACGGCCATACTTAACATAGGATACGCCGCACATACCCCTCATATAGCAGGGGTAACTATACGCCGGAAAAAGCCGAACGCAAACGACGTAAAAAAAAAGCGCCGGGCGATCGTTCGTTTCTGAATCAGCGTAACTCCTCATTTGCATATTCCTTGCGTATACAAACGGAAGCGCCACCTAGCGGCCAGCAGGAGAATGCAGCCTAAGATCCGACGGTGTAAGTCACTTACACCTGTCGGATCTTAGGGAAATCTATGCGTAACCTGATTCTATGAATCAGTCGCATAGATCCGACCGACGGGACTCAGAGATACGCTGGCGTAGCAGGAGATACGCTGGCGTATCTCTTTTCTGAATCCGGCCCAGTCAGTGCAGAATAAAAAAAATTCTGAATTACCCACTCCCGCTCTGCCACTCCCACTAGCTTAGGAGGGTGTATTTTTTTCATTATCTGGGCCCCTTTCTGATGATCATGCACTGGTCAGATTGGAGGGAATATTTTTTCAGTTTCGGGTGCATGCCCATCCAGCTCCGATCGCATATTCTGCCTTGGCTCAAGTCCCGGCCAGCCGCCTGCCTGCTTATCTTTTTGCCTTCCCTGGCGAGGTGATTTTCCTCCGCTCCTCCCCACCCAGTAGTAGCCGGGGCCAGTAGACTGAGTCTTGACAGGCTGTGAGGCAGGCAGCGGCGACGGTCATAGGGTGACTGACCACATTTTCAAACTACCATTCAGGGACACCCTCCCTTCCCAAAAATCAGCTTGTGCTGTAACGAATCACCGCACAGTGATTGGACACAAGAGGCGGGATTTATGATTTCTCCAATCACAAGCAGGGGGCGGGGATTGTGCTCCTCCAGGCATTCCCGGCAAGGGCAAGTGCTGTCAGTGAGTAAAGCAGTGATGTGGCGGCCTTTGATTGGCCCGGGGGTGGCTGTGTCAGTTTCACTGTATTAACCCGGAATGAATGTGCCCGGGACAGACATGCAAAATGCGGGACTGTCCCGGGCAATCCGGGACACGTGGTCACCCTAGACGGGCAGAGAGTCGCTGATTGTTGCCATTACTAGTAAAAAAAATATGTCCCCGGATTTCATTTTAAAATCTGCTCACCTTAGTGTAACCACAAAATAATAAATCCCAATCTCAGTTCTGCCCCTTCCACTTCGAGGCCTCAAATGTATTTTTTTAAAGAAGATTCTGGCTGGTCACAGGATATGTAGAGCTCTCTCTCGTCTTCTTCATCTGTTTTCTGGTGGTCCTCAAATATGCCAAAAGTCATACTGAAATCATGCCTCAAAGTTGTTCCTTCCTTG
Organism: Rana temporaria; assembly: GCF_905171775.1. Taxonomy (NCBI): domain Eukaryota; kingdom Metazoa; phylum Chordata; class Amphibia; order Anura; family Ranidae; genus Rana; species Rana temporaria. The sequence goes on from NW_024404496.1 coordinate 327,123, forward strand.
TGCTGTCAACCTAGAGCAACAGTGGTATCCAAACTGTGGCCCATGGGCCGCATACAGCCTTTTACATGCTCCTATCTGGTCCTTGGGGCACTGTTCCTCCCACTGATATGAGACACTATTCTTCCCACTGACACCAACTAAGCACTATTTACCCATTGATGCCAATGAAGGGACAACATTTTCCTCCCCCTGACACCAATGGGGGTACTATTCCTCCCACTGTTTCTCCCACTGAAACTATCTTTGGGACACTATTTCCCCCACGAATACTAATGGTGGGTCCCTATTCCTCCCTCTGATACCAATGATGGGACACTATTCCTCCCACTATGTCAGAAACCATGAATCAGACCGAGACAGAGGTACAGTTAAATCACACTTGTTTAACAATAAAAATAAAAAGATAAACAGAGTAAGCGTAGTCAAAACATAGCCAGAGTTCAGGAACCGGATCGGATAGTCAGCCAAACCAAATGTCAGAGAGCCAGAGATATACGTAGTAGAACAGCAAGCGGGATCAGGAGCCAGAAGTGATGTCAGACAAGCAAGTCTTCAACAGGAACGCACGAGAAAGTCTCTGTGATGTTGACCAAGGCGAAGGCAGAGAGCAAATGAGATGGAAGGCTTAAGTAGGCAGGACTGACGAGCAGGATCATCA